>NC_090764.1:43426156-43641156 GCF_036898095.1 Palaemon carinicauda
GGTTTAGCTAATGATTTAAAGGTCTTATGGAGATGAACAGGATTTTTATTATAGAATCTTTTATTTTTATACCTTTGAATCCACAGTATATTAGCTGCCCCCTCCTTCCCACCTGGTGGTGATATATTTTTCAAAGGTGTCTCGACATAAATAGATTTGATATATGATAAAGGTGCTGCCTGGGCCGACTATTGCTCTTTTCCAAGTAACATTTTATAATGATAGCGTAGTAGCTGGTCCTGGAGGCGCGAAGATGGGAAGGAGAGAAATAGATTAATTTTTATTTGTTTTAAGGTCGTGAAGTTTGCTCTTCTAAATTGATAGCTGGTGATTTGAAGATAATTATGTAAATTACAGATTTTAAAATAATAATGGTTTTTCCCAAGATTTTTTGCCTGACATTCAGAACTTAATTTTAAGGGAATTGAACAACACTTTTAATTGACATTGTATATATGCAAGATCTTTAAATTCACAATTGAAATATTTATTGAACTTTCAAGGCTTAAATATAATTTGAATAACATATACAGGATGTACATGACTAACCCTGATGGTAATATTTATTGATGTTTAGCTGTGATCTAACTTTAACTTTGCCCCCATGTCTGGCCAAGGGGAGTTATCCCGGGGAGGGCTGGTGCCAGAAGGTAAGGGTTATTGCGCTGGCCACTAGTGTCATTTCAGTGAAAGCTCTTGGTACAGGTCACATAAGGGTTATGGTTTGTTTACTCCTTATTTTTTTTTCTTTTTTTTTCTTATCATGGTTGCCTCCTATTTTTTAATACTTTGTGAAATTAGTGCTTAAAAATATAAATTTCTTTTTAATTATGTGAATGGAGAGGAGTGAAACTGTACAATGTCTGTCTATGATGTGCACTGTATATGTCTAAAGGAGACCAAACCGTACTCATTGAAAGCCATACCAAGCAGTTATTGCCTCCAACTGCTTGTTCCCACTCATGCCCTTCAAGGCTGCTTTATTGCTTTTTGTTGCACCCATGCTCCTAACTTTTAAAAGATTAATCTTTGTATAATCTCTGTAATAATTTTTAAAGGCCCCTTTTTACACTGCAATGTTTTTATAAACTAGCTTCTCGTTTTATCAATCTCCACAATTGTTATATTTCATATATATCGGCTAGCTATAAAAATAGCTTGTTTATCTTATAAAGTAATTTTTTTGCTATATATGTACTGTATACCTCTCACACATGCACTCTGTACATTTAGTTTACCTTTGATTAATCATGCTGTGTTTTATACAGTACAGTATATAAGTTTGTACAATATATACATGATCCTTTGACAATTTTGTAGATATGCATTTGTGTGTGTGTGTATATATATATATATATATATATATATATATATATATATATATATGTTATATATTTAGTGATATACTGTAGTGTATGATTGTGATTATGTAATTAGGCATTTTAAACAGACCTCTGACAAAGGTAAAATTGATGTGCAACTTACACAGACTGCACTTTCTATTAAATTTCCTAAAGATTGTTGCTAATATACTTGAATTTCATTATTACAGTAATCCACATTGCGTGGAAATTATATTTTGATTATTACTGTATACTACAGTAATTGTAAGGTGACTGGTTTGGGATGGCTATTACATTGGTTCCCTCTTTCTGCCATTATAGTTGTGATTTACTGATAGAAGCTTTCATATGTATTTTTTTTTATTTTTGAGTAATATAGTAAAGATAATAAGATGACACTTGTGAAAATTCCACTCTCGAAGTTAAATTGTAAAAAATTTAGTGAACTTCTCCCTCTCCCTAATTCAGCTTGAAATGTCTATATATTCATTTTCTGTGTTTTACTATTATTTCAACATCCTCCAGCTTTCTCGTATCTTGCTGTCCAGTCACATTATCTATTACTTGATTGTGTCTTGTCTCCTAAATTAAGTGAGCAATCTCATTAAGTTGAAGGATTTGCTGGTAGAAATACAAACTTTTGGAAAAGGAAGGGATAAAGGCAGTCCTGCACTGCATTCCAGATTTTTACTAGTGAGTTTTTATAGTTTTCAAGAGAAGTTGGGGGCTGTAGACTACTCAAGAAGTTGCCAAATTGAACAAGTTTATGGTAACCAAATTTTCCATGCAGTTGGGTTTTTTTTTTTGAAGAAAAGAAAGATGAATACTATGAAGAACTGCAGAGGGCAAAGATGAGATCCCAGAGATAGATATGAAAATTGTGATTGGTGACTTCAATGCTAAAGTTGGTAGAAATAATCAAGGGATAGAGAATATGATGGGTGTCGAGGGTCTGGGTGAAGTTGCAAATGAAAATGGAGTTAATTTCATAAGTTTCTGTTCTGCACACCATCTTATCTTTGGAGGTACTCTCTTTCAACAACAAAAACATCCAGAAGTATACTGGGACTTCCCATAAAATCAGATAGATCACATTGCCATTAATAGAGAGAGAAGGAGGACTCTCAGAAATGTAGGAAGCTATAGAGGTGCAGATATTGGTAGTGATCACTAGCTCTTCATTGCCACACTGAAATTAAAACTGAAAGCACCCAACAGAAAGATGGATAGAATACCTAGGTTTGATACAACTTAGCTTTGAGAAGAAGAGCACAGAGAAACATTTGCAATTGAATGTAGGATCGATTTGCTGTCTTAGAGACTTTAGGAGAAGAAGAGCAGACAATTAATGAAGAATGGTGTGATATTAAGAACATATATCAGTCAGTTGGTAGTTAAGTCTTGGGACACGCAGTTACGAGGAGAAAGCCATGGATATTGAATGATACGTGGAATACAATAAAAAGGAGACAAAGACAGAAATTGATTGTTGAAAGTTTTCAAGGAAGTAATTAAAATTACAAGGTAGAGCTTGCCAAGTATTCCAGTATTGATAGTGATGACAAAAGAAAAGCCAGGAATGACTGGAGAAATATTTAGACAGTAAAGCAGATGAGGAGGACAAAGCTATGAATTTAGGAAGTGGCTATGGTGTAAGTATTGCTCATAGAATTATTATTGAAATCTCGACTGGGGCAAAGAAGAAGAAGCATACACCCATCAAAAAGAGAGATGGGTCTTTTATAGCAACAGAAGATAAAGAAAGACAACGTTGAATGGAACACTTTAGTGAGGTTATGAATGGAAATATGAAAGGAATAATTTGATTGATATACCTAAACCTGATGAAAACCTTGATGTTCCCATGACTGAATTCAGTGAGTTGGAAGTCGAAGCTATCCTAAAAGAACTAAGAGATGGAAATCCCCTGGCTAAAATGGAATAAATGCCGAGATGATACTGCCGAAAGTGAAGTGACTCCCCGACGACTTACAAGGATATTTTGTAGAATGTGGCATGAAGAGGCAAAACCTGAGGAATGGGAGGTAGGAGTGCTGGCGGGAAAAAAAAAAAAAAAGAGAGAGACCTGACTAATTACTGTAATTAGAGACATAACGCTTACATCATTTATGAAAATATATAGTATGCTTATTCTAAAGAGAATGGAGAGAAAGATTGATGAAAAGCTGAGAGATGAACAAGCAGGATTTAGAAAAGGTAGAAGTTGCACTTACCAAATTTTCATTTTGAGACATGTTGTACAGCAATGCATAGAATAAAGAAATACCCTTTGATGGCATTTGTGGATTATGAAAAAGCCTTTCATAGTTAGCACCAGCCAATTTTGCAGTGAGTCCTGAGTTATTTTGAAATTCCTCTTGAATATGTAAATTTGATTAAGTCTGTTCATGAGCATAGCAAGTGCAAAGTTAATGTTAATGGAGTCTTATCAAATAAATTTCCAGTGAACAGTGGAGTACTCCAAGGTTGTATTGTCAGGTATGTTGTTTATCCTCCTCATCGGTTTTGTAATGCGTACAACAATCAGATATGGTGGAGAAGGATTGACTGGATTGGTGATAGGAATTTAGCAGACCTAGAGTATGCTGATGATGCTGTACTTGTTAGCAGAACACCACAGGATTTGCAATGGTTGCTTACCAGAATGCAGGAAATATCACACGAGGTTTGGCTGAAGATAAATAGAAGAAAGACAGAGATGATGAGAACGGAGTATACAATCGAAGACGAGATATTGGAAGGAGAAAGGGTTAATGAGGTAGAATAATTTAAGTATTTAGGAAATTGATCTCCAATACTGGCTCTTTAGAATTAGAGTTTAGTGAAAGATTGAAAAAAGTAAATCAGACAATAGCTAGGTTAAGTAAAAATTTGGAAATCAAATTGCCTGAAATTACACATAGAAATCAGACTATCAGTTTAATGAGCTCGATGTTACTTTATGGACATGATTCATGGTTTGACAATGAAACTATCTCCAATAGATTTAGTAAATTTAAGAACAAAGCCTTCAGAAGTATATTGGGAGTTGAATGGCCGGACAGGATTAGAAATGAAACTATAAAAGAGATTACTCGAGTGCCTTATGTGGATGAGATCAGAATGAGGGGTAGATGGAGATAGTTTGATCATGCTCTTCACACTCCCCAAGAGAGTAGTTCACCAAATGTTCAGCTGGACTCCACAAGGCACTAGAAGAGTTGGAAGACCCAGGCCTACATGGCTGAGGACTATGAAGCGCTAAGTAGATGATGATGTATGGAGAAGTATTGAATTAAAAGCTTAAGATAGAGACGACTGGTGAAATCAAACCTAGGCCCTTTGCGTCAATAGGCGTAGGAGGAGATGATGATGAGAGCAAATTTAGTGTATTTGTGTAATTTAGAAATTTGTTTGTTGCAGCAGTTATGCGATAAAGATGTATTGTTCATTCTGTACCTGAAGAAATAGGGTTGGATATACATGTATATCCACATCCAATATTGGTGTTCAGGTTTTCATCGTTTTTATACTCAAGAGTTCTTCTGCCCCACTTAAGTTGGATGGGAATTTGGATGTGGGGCTAAAATTCTAGATAAGTTTGCCTTTCAAACCTTTATAGGAAATTGACATGAAAAGGTTAACTAAAAAAAAAAGTTTTGTTTTTTGTGGTTTTGGCTACAACCAGGAGTTTTAGTGAATTTCAGTCTTAATAAAACAGTAGGTTTTGTGCTTGATAACTCAAGTTTTCATTCTCCCACATATTTAACCATAGAATTATTTTAAAGCTAAAGCATTGCCTATCCATTGTAAAGTCTTTATTAAACCTAGTAAGTAAGGAAAAATTCCAAAGATAGTCCATACTGTAATTCCAGTTAGGGCGGCTAAAGATTATTTACTGGAGACAGAGTTACTTTTAAAAAGTGAATGATTTATTTGGTTGACTCAAGTATCATAATAGACTTATATCCGAAAGTACTATGTCTTTTCTAATCAGTTTTCTTATTTTTTGTTCAGGCTCTTTCATAAGAGTAAGGGCTCATGATATTAGATAAATTACCACTAATTTTAATTGCATGAATTATAATTATAATCTTTTGAATAGGTCCATGAGAAGTTCTTTAGTATCTGTATCTGTATTTCACAAATAGCACTTACAGAAGACCACCTAGAAATTTAAGGGAGTCTGATTTTTTAAGTCTGATGATTGTTCAGTTTTACTTTATAATGATCTATTTTAGATAATTTATCTTAGTTAATCTGGGTAGTCAGTAATTTTATGAGTACTTTGCAATTATTTTTGGTATTTTCTTTCCCTTATTTGAAGTAGTTCTAGGTAAATTAATGATGAGATTTTTGTTGTTTGTTGAAAGTGTTTATTATCTAACCATTAAGATATACATTGAAATGGGTTGTAACCTCAAATTTAATTATTATCTTTCCATTTTTGAAAAATGAAGGTGTTATACGCCATTCATGCATTAGTTATGTACCTTTCTAGTTTGAACAGTAATGACAAGGTTGACTAATTCAGCTTTAGGTTTCTTTATTGGCTTGATGCTGTCTTCTCCCTCTAGGATAGTATAATACTAAATCAGGGGACTAAAGTGAATTTTAGTCCTTCAACCTATTATTTCCATACCTTGGAATCTTGAATAATTCCTTCTCATCCTCCCCACTTTTGTTTGTTTCAGGTAATTTCTTTAAACCTTTCTAGTGTGTAGAGAGAAATTTTATGTTTTATGTTGATATTTAATGTTAGTTGGTTACGTAGATAGTGCTGCTGTAGAACAACTTATGATTTAAAGGTAGGTAAAATATTAGTAGATTTTAGTATTAAAATCTAGTTAATTTTCTAATGTAAATGATTATCCCTAGACATTATTTTAATTTGTCAGTCTTATTGTCCACCCTATCTCTAAAGGAAGACAAAATATCTATGTCCTTTCTTTTGAAAAATTACTATACAGAAATAAGATTTTCAAGTCAATGTTAATGAGTTAGGAATGGAAAGTATCTATGGTATAGTTAAGGAGTATGACGAAAAGGACACCTGGTATGTCTCAGGCTCCCAGAGACTTGTAGTTGCACACATCCTCCTCTACTGTTTTATTCATCAAAACAATTCCTCTTGCATTTATTCTGTGCTTCAAGAACACATTTTTATTTCTACGTTGATACAAATTTGAGTCATTTAGTGGGTTACTTCTGGTTTTGTTTCTTACAGCCAGACCAAAAAAAAAAAAAAAAAAAAAATTTATTTTTTCACTTTCTGGCTGCTTTGTGCTTTGTGTTCTCATGGTGCATGGACATTGTCACTTGCGTGTGAATTATTTGTAATTTAGAGTATGTGCCTTTTAACTATGTCGACCTCAAAGATTTCCTGTTTGGGCCGTAAAGGTTGCCTTTGTGGAAGCTTTATGAGCCGGATGGATGAGGACCCTTACCCTGTATGTCCAGCGTGTAGAGGAAAGAGATGTTAGGCAGAATCTCCATGTGATTATTGTAGGGAGTGTTCATCTTTCTAATGGGATAGATATTATTTTCGGAAGAGGCAGGCCAAGAGAGAACGTTCGCTTCCTCCTCCCTTGGTAAGTGGTGAGAAGAAACGCTACGGGAAAACTCGATAAAAGTAAGTAGGTCATAAAAACTTCACCTTTACCTCTGCCACGCCAGAGACGTTTTTACGTTAACTCTGGTGCCTTTCAGAATCCTCTCTCCATTGATCCAGATGTGGCCAACTTGGTGCCTCCAGCTTTATCCGTAAGACTGCAGAATTCCCAAGCCACGATCTCAAGTCCTGATCTGGTAAATATGGAGGTAGCTGCCGTGGCAGCCATTCAGACTTGTTCATGAATAGACCACCAGTCTGGGCTCTCTTGGTTTGCTGTTTCCAGGAACCTCAAAGATGAGACTGTTCGGGACCAGTTCAAGAAACTCTTCAGGTCTGGTGCTAAGGCTATAGAGTTTCTCCTCCTCCAGAACGTTTTCATATGGAGAAACTGTGTTATGAAGAGGCTTGATGCTGTCTTAGCGAGATGCAACAGTCTTAAGGAACTTTAACCTCATCGACTCTCCTCTCTATCCATCGTCAGACATTACGAAAGCAATCGAGAAGTTAGAAAGACTGGGGCAGAGCCCATTAGTCAACAGAGCAGTGTCACCAAGGTTTCCCCACTCCTCGGAAACAGACTAAGATCTCGTCTTTTAGGCACCCCCCCCCCAACAGAGATGCTTCCTCCCTCTCACAGACAAACAACAGCCTCTGCCTGGGAGGCAGTATCCAAGGCCTAACTTTTGTTGGAAAGGTCAGACCTCAGTCTGAAGAGGACGTTGTGGCAGAAGTTTGCGCTAGGGAGGGCTTATCCCCCAGCTTACTACCAGTGTGGGATGCCTGCAAATCGACTGGAAAAGGTGGCAGGACTTAGGGGCCGACAATATAAGACCTCCATTCAGGGTATCGGATCCCCTTCACAAACTGTCTACCTCCTCTGACTAGGAATCATATCCTACCATCTTATATGAAAGGATCGTTAAAAGACCTATCCCTGGCAGAGAAAGTTGATAGGCAACTAAATAAGGATGTGGTGAAGGAAGTCTTCGACAACTCTCCTGGCTTCCTCAGTAATCTTTTCTTGGTAGAAAAGCTGACGGGAGGTTGAAGACCCGGCATAGACCTCTCCCTCTTGAACCTCTTCATTTTTACAGAATGTTCAAGATGGAGACTCATCCTCTGCTCTCCCGACCATCAGGAAGAAAGACTACCTTTTTACCATAGACCTAAAAGGTGCTTACTTTCAGGTTCTCATCCATCCTGCCTCGAGGATGTACCAAAGGTTGAGACAAACTTACATTTCAAGGTGCTGTACTTCGGCCTGTCTACAGCCTCTCAAGTCTCCATCAAATTCTTTGTCCCTGTCTCAGCCTGGGTTCATGCCTTGGTCATCAGGATTTTGAGATACTTAGACAACTGGCTTCCCTTGGTGGAGCCTTGAGCTTTCCTGTTGAAGCATAGAGACCTGTTGTTGGAGCTTTGCAAGGAGTTAAAGATTCAGCTGAACCTCCAAAAGTCCAGCCTTGTCCTCAACCAATCCATCAGGTATCTTGGGCATAGACATAGACTTGGTGACAGCCAAAGCTTTCCCTGTTGCAGAACTGAGTGGCAAGGTTCAGAACTTTGACAGCAACTATACTGAAAGGGGGCCTCCTGCCCACCCTGACATGACTGAAGTTATGAGGCCACCTCTCCTTGTTAGAGAAACTTGTCCCCCCGGAGAGATTGCATCTGCGCTCGGTGCAGTGGGCTCTTTTTGCTTGAGAGAAACCATCATGAGAGCCTATAAGTCCTCAGGGGAAGCATGTCCAAGGGCCCCTCCCCATGATATTCGTGTGCAACCCTAGCGTTCTGAAAAAAACACTCAGTTGCTCAAGTTCTAAAAGCAGAAGTCTGGAAGAGACAAACCACTTTTACGAAATACTACCTTAAAGGTTGCACACAAAGCTCTCATGAGACAAGTAACTGTTTCTATCCCAGTCATCAGTTACTCTCTGCATTATAAGGGTATTTGCACAAAGGCGTATAGGGTTTTTGATTCAACTTGAAAGCCCACATTTGAAATCTCCCTAATGTAGGTAAGAATGCCTTGTGTTTGTTGAATGCCTTTTGTTTGTTGACTGTAATGATGTATTGTGTATATTATTACAAGTCACTGGTATTCATATCACTTCACCCTGGTAAAGATCTTTGGATTGGAACAGAAGGCCCTGCCTCATATGCACCAGCTGCACTGTTCACAAATAATTCACTTTGATTTCTTGTTATTACTATAGTAATTGTATCTTGGGGTAAAGGGAAGACCTCCTACAGCATGGCGATTTCTCCCACATAAGAAAGACTCCCCATTAAATGACTGAAGTTTGTATCAGCATAGGAATAAACTACAAATTTTGTATACTGTAATTTGTATTTTTCCTTGCTATACAAACCTGAGTCATTTACCAAAGGTCCCACCTCAGCTGCCCCGCAAGTCTTTAACCAGAAGTGTTGTGACTAGACGCTTGAGACAAGCGTAACTCGTCATGCGCACTGACTGCCCAGCAGCGTAGCATGACGCAATCTACCGATTTTTATTTTTGGTCTGGCTGTAAGAAACAAAACTAGAAGTAACGCATTAAATGACATGTTTTTAAAGCTATGAAAAATACAAATTGTATAAAATTTGTAGCTTTTTCTGCTACGTTGTTCATGTCATGGTAAGAATTTGCTATTAACAATAATTGGGATGAGTTACAAAATGTGTCCAGCTATAATAATCAAACCTTACATTGTCTACCTATTTTATCACATAAGTCTGCTGAGGAAACTGTTTATACAACATAAACAATATGAGAATTATCATAAATTGTAATTTACCAGAGGGTATTTATAAAGAATCTATCAGATATTGGTTATATAGAATGTATCTCAAACTTATTTGCGTCCTTGGTTACATTTTTTTAGTTAAAAGTTATCCTTTCCTATAGAAATTAGGCAAATATTGATAAAATACTCAAGAGATTTATGAATGATATACAGAGCTTTGAATATTTTTTCCCTGACATCACTGCATTTTAATTTTTTCGTGTCTGATTTAGATGGTGCCCTTAATGATTAAGTACCTATGGATGTAGCTTATACAATTTTTGCGATTATGGGAAAATGTTGAAGCTTAAGTAGCGCGACATAATTGTGAAAAGAGCTCTTTTAGGTAATTATCAGAACTACATACTTTATATTGTATGAGGTACAGCTCTTTCATGTACAAGTTTTTTCTAGATCTGAATGCTGTTTACAGTAATGAATCAGATGAATTGCAAGTGTGTGTTTGGAAGCTGGCAAGTTTGCTATTCTAATATCAGTAGTGTTAGATTACACACAACACCACCCCAACTCTCAACCCTTAACTGTTTTCCATCAGCTGAGCTATAAATGTAAGAAGAATTGATGCTTTTAGATATCTGAATTGGTATTCTATAGTTTATCTATTGATTCTCTTTCACATTTTACTGACATAATTTTAAGTTCTTTCTTTTTAAAGTTTGTCAGTTGATTGCCATAACTATAGTGAGCATCAATATATAATAATTGATGTAAACAACATCCATATCAAGGATTCCTACAGCAATTTGTTCTTATTACGTAAAATGCTTTTAAAAGTGATTAATTTGTGCTGCATTTAATATCCTTTTCAACAACCAATCATTTAATGTATGTTATCGTATTCTTACACGTCCTTGCTGCATACTCACTATACTTATTTTTTTATTCTTAAACTATCAAACTAAACTACTCAGTTTTCTTGATAATTGCACCATCAGACTAACACACATTGTCAATAAAGAATAATTAATTTATTTAATGTACAATCTTTCTTTTTGAAATTAGCTAAAGTTAGATTAAAGGAAAATGTTAATCATAATTAAATAAAAAGCAATTTGTAAGTAATCTTACCTTAGAAGGTGGAACAGCTTTTATATGAGCCCCAACTATGTGTGGAAATACAAGATACTGGATCTCATGTTTTTTCACTTTTCATTTCCATTCTTATTATATTCCTTCTCTTAACAGCACCAGAGGTATCACCACTACTTTTTGACTTACTGTACTGTCAAACTTATTAACCGATAATAGTTTTAGATTTTACAATTTCTTTACAAAGGAATAACTGTGACAGAAATCAACAAACAAGGGATGACGTTCAGTGCTGTGGCAAGTGCCAGAGGGGCAATATAATCTACTGCTTAGTCATATAATTTTTCATTATTTTTAAATTTTTCAGTTTTTGCACGTTTGTGTTATCAGAAATCCATAAGTTAGATGTTCATAGGAAGGATGTTTATTGTATGCAGAACATTTTCATTGCCTGGAAATATATTTTTTCAAGTTTTGTCCTAATTATTAATGCCCTGTTTATTGTCATTTTAGGTTCTTCAACTATATCAAATCAGCAACCTTAATCATGGCTTGATGATGGTAGGCCCAAGTGGGTCAGGCAAGTCTACAGCATGGCGTGTCCTTCTGAAAGCCTTGGAGCGCTTTGAAGGTACTGAAGGGGTGGCGCATGTCATTGATCCTAAAGCCATGAGCAAGGAAGCACTTTATGGTGTTCTTGATCCAAACACAAGAGAATGGACAGATGGTCTTTTCACACACATTCTCAGGTATATCATTGTTATTTTTTTCATAATTTATTGGAAGAATTTATTGAATAATTTTGTGATTTATTGTGTTAACTTATTTGGTGTGTAATACTATAATGGTAGTTTAGTTAGTTTACTAATGATTCAATAAATGTGAAAATACCATATTTAATTTTATCTTTTAGGAAGATCATTGACAATGTTCGAGGTGAGATAAACAAGAGGCAGTGGATCATTTTCGATGGTGATGTGGACCCTGAATGGGTTGAGAACTTGAATTCTGTTCTCGATGACAATAAGCTCTTGACACTACCAAACGGAGAGCGTCTGTCCATCCCTCCCAATGTCCGAATTATGTTTGAGGTATTTACATAATATTAATAGATTATATTTGTTACTTAGTTTAGGTTATATGTTATTTCTATAATTTATATGTAAATGTTGATGCTCACTTGATTTAATAGGAGCAAAAGTCATTTCTATAAACAAATGTGACATAAAAAATTTGGAAGATACTGTATCATGGCTGCCAAGAGAGGTTTATTCAACTATAAGAAAAATGCAGGGGTTTCTATGTATTTTGTACAGTTTGTGTCCCAATTGCTCATAGTGCCTATAAAGGTTGCAGATATTAAACAGTTGAGAAATACCAGTACATATTTTACTTTAGATTTGATCATACAGAAACCTAATTATGTATTAAAGGAATTGGAATGTTTGGAATTTTTAAATGCCAAAATGAATATATATGTCTAAAAACATTATAATTTGTTGTCTCAAGGCATGAAAATGTATAATTGTGACACTAATGGGACACTGCACCTTCATCAAAAATTTCAGCTACCAAATAGAAGCCTCTAGTCATAGACTGTTTTCCCCTTATAGGTCCAGGATCTCAAGTATGCTACACTGGCCACTGTCTCTCGATGTGGTATGGTATGGTTTTCTGAGGATGTATTATCTGTTGAGATGATCTTTGAAAACTTCCTCTCTCGTCTGAGCAACATTCCTGTGGAGGAAACTGAAGAAGACACTGCATTTATGAAGAAAACAGAGAAGCAGCAAGATGATGATGAAATATCTCCTACACTTAGAGTAAGTTTGTTTACAGTCAAACACCAGTAATTCTGCATTCATTAAGTTGTGTTATATAACACACTCTTGATGGATTTAACACTTCTCTGTTAGTTACTCCACTTACAAACATACCAAAGAAAGAGTTGTGTAATTGGTGTTTTGTTAAGCCAACTATTTCAATTCAAGCCCTACAATATGGTCCATTTCAAATCCATCATTATTCTGAGACAAGAATCCTCATTATTGATTTTCCCCTTTATAGTACAGTACATTGATAGACAAATAACCTTGTTTGCTATTAGGTCTTGAACTAACCCTTGGGAAAACAAGACAAAATGCAAATAGGTTTGAAATATAAACTTAATCACTAAAGTGGTTTATTGCCTTTTAAAGATAATTAATATGAAAGGTTAACCATTGTGAATGTTACCCTGTTTTAGAATTTATAGAATTATTACCCACGTATCAACAGTATTAGTATTATTAATACACACTGATAGTTCCATTGAAATTTTCACCTAATTAGAAAGCTAACATGAATTTGGAAAACAGTTAATTGTATGAGTAATTTCTTATCTTGTCGTAAAAACTCTGTCTATAAGATTTTTATTTACACAGGAGATTTTTATTTACACAGGTTCAGCGTGATGTTGCAGCAATTCTGGCTCCCCACTTGACTCCTGATGGTTTGGTGGTGAAATGTTTGGAATATGCTACAACAAACCTTGAACACATCATGGACTTCACACGTATGCGAGCATTGTCATCGCTGTTTGCCCTCTTGAACCAGGCTGTGAGGAATGTGGTTCAGTACAACACCACTCATCCTGATTTCCCAATGCAGTGTGATCAACTTGAAAGGTTTGTGTCTTGTCATCTCTTCTAGCTTTGTGAGTTTACTTATATTTAATTTCCTAGGTACTGTAGTTTATTTTTTGTATTCTGTACAAACACACGTCATTTCTATGTATACAGAAGTTGCAAAATGCATTGCTGTGTTTAAATTAATAAGTTTTGCAATACTTATTTTTTTATCATAATGAGCTACAATTCAACACATTAAAAACTTCTCTTTATTAATATTCAGAAGTTAGTGTAAAGAAAAAGGAGAATTTTTGGGTTGATTGGTTTAGATTAGATAAATTATCACATTATAGGCTACCATTTTTGGTATCTAAAAGTATAACTATTATATTTTGAAATAGTATTATTGATGTCCTACCTACAATTTGTCAGGTACATTCCAAGATGTCTTGTGCATTCTCTACTTTGGAGTTTTGCTGGAGATGGCAAGTTAAAGGCAAGGACTGATATGGGAGACTTCATACGTAATTGCACAACAATACCCTTGCCACCAAGCACAAACAACCCTATCGTGGACTATGAAGTTGCTATCAGTGGAGAGTGGCTGCTATGGTCAGGAAAGGTACCTAGCATGGAGGTGGAAACTCACAAAGTTGCAGCACCAGATGTTGTTGTGCCCACTGTTGATACTGTCAGACATGAGGCTCTACTCTACACATGGTTGGCAGAACATAAACCCTTGGTACTCTGTGGTCCACCTGGTTCTGGAAAGACTATGACACTTTTCTCAGCTCTCAGGGCTCTACCTGATTTGGAAGTAGTTGGGCTCAATTTCTCTAGTGCTACAACACCTGAATTGGTACTCAAGACCTTTGATCACTACTGTGAATACAGAAAGACCCCCAATGGAGTCATCTTGTCTCCAGTGCAGCTTGGCAAGTGGCTTGTCGTCTTCTGTGATGAAATCAACTTGCCAGACATGGATAGGTATGGCACTCAGAGAGTTATCAGTTTCCTTCGTCAGATGGTTGAACATGGTGGATTCTACAGAATCTCGGGTAAGTGTTTCCCTTTCCACAAAAATGGAACTACACTTGAAATAATTATCTCGTTAAGTTACTTAGTTCCCATTTTCTTTCACATGTGTTGAGATGAAATTTTGATACCTACCTTGCAAATATTCTCATTTCTGTGATTTTTAGATTAGGTTATCCATTGCGCGCGCGCACACACACACACACACACACACACACACTCTCTCTCTCTCTTTTTTTTTGTGTGATTTAATTTTGATTTTCAGACCAAGCTTGGGTTAAGTTGGAACGAATTCAGTTTGTTGGTGCTTGTAATCCCCCAACTGATCCTGGCCGAAAGCCTCTGTCACATCGGTTCCTGCGACATGTGCCTGTTGTGTATGTTGACTACCCTGGTGAGACTTCACTGAAACAAATCTATGGCACTTTCAACAGAGCTATGCTCCGCATAATCCCAGCTTTAAGGTAATTTTTTATCATGTTCTTAGAGTACTTTTATCATATGACATAACAAATTTAGATTTGAGCCTATGTATAGAATCATTCATATCCAATAGCTCTCTTATTTATTAATGAGAAATTCTTGCCTTTTAATATGTAAACAGAAAAGTCTTGCGTTAATTGATTTCTAATACTTGAATTTCTAATTTCAGATCATATGCAGATCCTCTTACAAATGCCATGGTAGAGTTCTATCTTCAGTCTCAAGAGAGGTTCACTCAAGACATGCAACCTCACTATGTGTATTCTCCAAGAGAAATGACGAGATGGGTCCGAGGAATCTGTGAAGCAATTAGGTACCATACAGTGTTTCATATTTTTTAGTGAAATATTATTTTTTTATGATAACACTAGTAAGGAAGCTATCATTAAATAACAAAATCCTTAGCCAATCTACAAAACTGCAAATTAGAACTCTGTACTTGATGCCCTTTAGTAAGAATATTTTTCATTATATGAAAAGTAGATGTACTAATACAGGTGTGGGTGTGCTTAGATGAATACATATATGTATAAATATAGATTTGAGTGATAAGTTTTGATAATCAACAAAGTATCCTTAAATCTCTATAATGCATGTGAAAATAATTTCTGTATTTTTTTAGACCTCTTGAGACGCTGGATGTTGAGGGTCTTGTCAGGCTGTGGGCTCATGAGGCTCTTCGTTTGTTCCATGACCGTTTAGTAACAGACGATGAAAGGAAGTGGACAAATGACAACATTGATGCAATTGCTTTGAAAGTAAGTTGATATTTTTCCCCTTTTATTTTGTTTGAATATAAGTTCTCATAAGAAACTTCTTGTAAATTTTGACAGTAGTATTTATAGTTTTGAGTATCATTGGTAAACTCCTCTAAATAGAAATAGAAATAAAACTTTTGAATGTATTTTAGTTTCACTGCAAATTCAGCATTTACATGGCTGACATTTGTGGTCTTCATGAATCTAGGGATGAATCATTTCCAAATCATCTATTGTTAAAGTTCTAAGGAAAGAAACTTTTTTTTTTTTTTCTTTTTTGTTAAGCTTATGCGAAGCCCTGAAATTTTTTCTGTTGCTAATACATTTTTTATTGTGTTCATTTATATAATTTCATATGCTGGTAATGAAATATATATTTTTTGCTGATAATTGTTTAACATTACTTTTGAATTTCTTTTGGATAAGGATTTTTAAATTCTTATTACCATCTGTTAGCTACTCTAGTTTGTTCAGTTTAACTTTAGTCAGATTACTAGCTTACACCTTTGAGCAACGCGTCAAGTTATTTGTGTGTACCAACAAATGTTAACAAGGTATTGCAAATATATCATATATAGAATTTATTCTAAACCTCAAAAATGCTACTAATATACTTGAATAATTTAAAAAATTATATATATTCATCAGATGGGAAATGTTCACTTCCCTTTAAGAGGCTTAAAGCCACCTGATATTGTTGGTTTGTATATCAGTAATGAAATGTAAATTTCTTCAGGATAAATTTTTTAAACCTTTGTTGTATATTGTATATAGTATATATTATTCTACATTCAAGTCAAAATTATTGTTGATTTAAGAATTTTATGTCTAGAGCCCTTTTCAATTGGCCTAATGTTTTGAGTAGTATTTTACCCTAGCATTTTGTGATTTAGCTTAATCTGCCAGCCATACTACTTTTAAGTTTTTTATTATTGAAACCCTGTGACTAAGTCCATGCCATTTTTATGGTAACATATTTTACAGTTCATAATCATATAGAATTTATTGTAATTATACAGTAAGTGCCAATGATGATTTTTTGCGGAAAACATTTTCATTGTTGTATTAGTTGCTCAGCTTGTAGAGACTTCCGTGAAATTTATTGCTTTAAGAGAGAAGTAACCCTAGTCATCTATGTGATATTTTTATCTTTTGTCATATACAGTTGGCTCTCATTATTTGAGGGTATTACATTTAGATCCTCTCTTCCCCTTGGATGATTCTTACTTGTGGGTCACCTTGCGAATACTCTTGAAGCAAACACTTCCTCACCTCAAAAAAAAAAAAAAATCTCCCTGCGCTATCTCCCCTCCTCTTTGGGTGTATACCAGATCTAGAATACCCTCTTTCAGAAAGTAACCTAAGCAAGTTTTGTAAATTGCATGGCCTGAGACCCACTTTTTCAGTATTGCCTTGGTGTCATTTATTTTGTTGGTAGGGTGTAGGGCAAAATTAGCAGGGTATATCTTTCTGTAGTTTCTGAATACTTATATATGCTAAGTCTTTTGTTGCATGGATGTTGTAAAAGCACAAAGAACTTGCATTCCGCTTGTTTCGTTGGAGGTCAACAATGAGACCTAGATGGTGGTAGAATATGCAGTAGTCCTGTCTGGAAGATTCATTGCAGAAAGGGAAAATGTCATTGCTGACAAACTCGGCCACTAAGGACAAGTGGTAGGTGCAGAGTGGTTTTTTCATCCTCAAGTAGTGAAGTCTCCTGACTTTGTGGGATTCCCCAGTAATAGACCTGTTTGCAACAGGCTTCAACAGGAAGCTCCCCATCTATTGCTCACTGGTACCAGATCAGGCAGTGGCTCTTGAGGGGGCCTTCGAACATTCCATTGGGATGGCCTTGATGCTTATGCTTTTCTGCTATTCTGCCTGATCAGAAGGGTCATCAACTGGGTCTTGACCACATCAAACTTAAGAATTACTTTGGCATCCCAATGGCCACAAATAGAGTAGTACCTGCACCTCCTTATGATATTGTCTGAGATACTCAGAGAACTCCCCATGTGGCCCAGTCTGGTGTGTCAACCACACTTGCAGACATCACAGCTTGTTGACATCTCTATCTCTTGATGGTCAGAGATTATCCAGCCTTTCCTCTGAAAGAGAGGCATTTTGCAAGGCACTGCAAGAAAGATGTCTGGATGCCTTCACAAGTCCTCGGCAGAATTTTACCAAGCCAAGTGTTTCATCTTCTGTTGTTGGTGCCATGGCAGGGGCACTTCTCCTTTTAGACCCTCTCTACAAGAAACAGCAGACTTTCTGGTCTTGTTATGTTGAGAGAAACGTCTTTCAGTCTCAGTGGTGAAAGGCTATTGTTCATCCTTGTGCCAAGTCTTTAGGAAGAAAGTCCTTGACCTCTCTTTATCTTTAGAACTCTGATTATTGATAACAGGTTTAAGCAATCCGGCCCTCAGAGAGAGCTCAGCCCACCAGCTTGGGACATCACCAAAGTCCTTAACTCTTTGAAAAAAAAGCCCCATTTGGAGCCCCTGAGGATTGCCTCTGATAGGGATTTTATTATGAAAATCCGTTTTCAGTTTTCCAGCTAACTTTGGCCTCAGCTAAATTGGTTAGGGAAATCCACTGGTTGTCATAGGCAGTATCTCTTACTGGGGCTTGGAGGTAAATATCCTTTTCTTTCATACATAAATTCATAAGGAAGACTCAGAACCACCCATTCGCAACCCTAGGTTTTGAGACCTTTTCTATTTCTTCACTCTGGGAAGCAACTGAGGATTCAGATAAGTTGCTTCATCGTCCTGTGAGGGCACAGTTCACATTTCTTAAACCTATTTTGTTGGTACAGTGGTGTAAGAGGAAAGTCTCTTAACATCTCTTTTTCTACCTACCTTATCAGCTGTTCACAGCTTTATTTCTTTTCCAGGACCTGAACTCATGCTACTGGAAAAATCTTGATAAAACCTTAAAAACTTTTGCTGTAACAGAGTCAATTAATATCCTCTTCTACATCATACTGTCCATACACGAACTCAAGGACTTTTCCATCTTTCCTAAATCTCTTTTCGCATAGCATTGCATTAACTAGAAATGGCAGTGGCCATGTCAGATTGTACTTCCTTTCCCATCTTGAAAATTATTTCTCCATACTTCACCCAGCTTCAGCAAAAACATTCTCCCTCTCCTAATTGAATCAAGAGTTTGTACCTTCTCTACAAGGAACTATACCTGACAAGCACTTTTAGCCTTATATCCAACAATTACTTCACTTCAAGGGCATTAGAGGACATGGTTTTGCAGTTCATAATTATTTGGTAAACTTCCTTTGTATACATATGTAACGCTATCTCTATCACTCTCAAATACAAGATATTGTATAAGACTAGAACAAATTTGGAAATAGTACAAGTATCCTGATGTTTGGCACTGCATATGACCTGATACACCCAGGTGGGTGTTGAGCAAACTAGTGGATGAATGGCTGGCATACTTTTAAACATTTGTTGAAAGCTTCATGGCAGTGTATAAGAGAAGTTCCTCTAATACTTTTATAATGGTATGAATTAGTTAACTGAGTATAGATGAATATTGTTGGCAAATCTGCAGATATGTAGGGTGAACTCTACTGCAACTTGACAATTTTCAGAAAATGCTATGAACCTAGCTTTTTACTATTGGGTATTCCCGAATGACAGGCTCAACATCTTTTATATTGAAGAAAAATGAATTAGCTATATTTTTTAAATATATTTACAATTCAAAAGATGAATATGAAAGAAGTATCTTATTTGCATGTTTTAAATCTTTCCTTCATCTCCAAATCTCTTATTTAACATTCTTCTAATTTCTTGTTTTTCCTTGCAGCACTTCCCGAACGTAGATAGAGACCAGGCGCTTGCAAAACCAATTCTCTATTCAAATTGGCTCTCCAAGGATTATCTTCCTGTGGAACAAGAAGAGTTGCGAGACTATGTGAAAGCTAGACTTAAGGTACATATAAAATTTACTAATGTATCATGAATATTAGAAGTATAGTATTACAGTGATTTGATTTTACATTAATTTAAAATAAGGAAATGAACATTTGGTGGACAATTTATAAACTTTTTTATTTTAATTATGAATGCTTCCACAGTTTGAATAAGGATAGTGGAATCACCATTATTGAAAGAAATAGTAGCTTTTTATGATAGGAGTTAGGTTCTCTGCTAATTTGAAATGAAGTGATAGTAAGATGCAATTAGTTTTTTATATAAAATTATATTTTCATTGAATGATATGTTAGCATTAAATTTATATGATCATGGGTGAATGAAACAATTTTTGATGGTTTAAGTAATTTGTTGTTAACTTCATTCTGAATTCTTTGTAATGCTTATCAGTAAACTGACGAAAGTCATCATTGATTTATACCTCTTGATAAGTAACTGTAATTTCTCCCCCTATTGTAGATAGGAACAAGGACTCTAATATTTTTGTGATTGTGGAGTACAACGTCCATTAATATGCCTTAATGCTTACAGTAAAAATTTTATACTTCTTAAGACTGTCAAATGATGTAGTAACATCTTTATCAAATTATGTGCAAATTTTTTTTTTTCTAAAATTCATTATAGTTTTGTAATCAAATTAGTACAGTATTCTCTACATTAAATCTCTTCTTGAATTCTGGTCCCACAATCAGTATATTTTGTCTAACTCTCATTTTGTTATACTGTAAGTTGTATAAAGAATATTATCAATTTTAGGAACTTCCATTTGACTCTCCTTTTTTTATATGGAAGTCTTCCTTTTGCATTTATATGCATTGATTCACATTTTTCATTTGCAGGTCTTCTATGAGGAAGAATTAGATGTTCCTCTAGTCTTGTTTAATGAAGTTCTGGATCACGTCTTGCGCATTGATCGAATCTACAGGCAGCCACAAGGACACCTGTTGCTCATTGGAGCATCTGGTGCTGGCAAGACAACACTCTCACGATTTGTGGCTTGGATGAATGGCCTTTCAATATTCCAGATTAAAGTGCACAATAAATACTCATCTGAGGACTTTGATGAAGATCTTCGTTCAGTTTTGAGGCGCTCTGGGTGTAAAAATGAGAAGATCTGCTTCATTCTTGATGAATCTAATATGCTTGACTCCTCTTTCTTGGAGAGAATGAACACCTTGTTGGCTAATGGAGAAGTGCCTGGTCTGTTTGAAGGTGATGAGTACACAACTTTGATGACACAGTGTAAAGAGGGTAGTCAACGAGAAGGATTAATGTTGGACTCAAGTGAAGAGTTATACAAATGGTTCACCGGTCAAGTCATGCGTAACCTTCACGTAGTGTTTACCATGAATCCAACCATTGATGGGCTTAAAGACCGTGCTGCCACATCACCTGCTCTCTTCAACAGATGTGTACTTAATTGGTTTGGTGATTGGTCGAATGGTGCTCTCTTCCAAGTTGGAAAGGAATTCACTAATCGTATTGATCTTGAGAAGATGAATTGGAATTCTCCAGACTATTTCCCTATAGCTTATGAAAATCTTCCCATTCCTCCTACCCATCGAGATGCCATCATCAATGCATTTGTTCATGTACACCAAACGCTCCATCGTGCAAACACTCGCCTTAGTAAGCGAGGAAGTACAGTTACAGCTATTACCCCAAGACACTACCTGGATTTCATCAATCATTTTGTCAAGTTATTTAATGAAAAGCGATCTGAGTTGGAGGAACAGCAGCTGCATCTTAATGTGGGATTGGGTAAGATAGATGAGACTGTAGAGCAAGTTGAACAAATGCAGAAATCTCTTGCTATTAAGAACTTGGAACTGCAAGCAAAGAATGAGGCTGCAAATCAGAAGCTCAAACAAATGATAAAAGATCAGCAGGAAGCAGAAAAGCAGAAGGTTGCCAGTCAAGAACTACAGGAACAACTGGAAGCACAGGAAGTTGGGATAAAAAAGAAACGAGAAGAGGTTATGAAAGACCTTAGTAAAGTAGAACCTGCTGTACAAGATGCCCAGAATGCAGTGAAGAGCATCAAGAAGCAACATTTGGTTGAAGTAAGGTCTATGGCTAACCCTCCACCCATGGTCAAATTGGCTCTAGAATCCATTTGTCTTCTCTTGGGTGAAGCCACATCAGAGTGGAAGGCTATTAAGGGTGTCATTATGAAAGACAACTTTATCAACACTGTTGTGAACTTCAACACAGATGACTTGCCTGACGACATTAGAGAAAAGATGAAGAATCGGTACTTGAGTAATCCTGATTATAACTTTGAGAAGGTGAACCGAGCTTCACTTGCTTGTGGTCCAATGGTGAAATGGGCAATTGCTCAAATTGAATTTGCCGACATGTTGAAAAGAGTGGAACCACTAAGAAACGAGCTGCAGAGTTTGGAGAATCAGGCAAATGAGAACAAAAGGAAGCACGAGGATGTCAAGTCCCTCATCAACCGTTTAGAACTGTCAATTGCCGCTTACAAAGATGAGTATGCTGTTCTTATATCCCAAGCACAGGCTATTAAGACTGATCTTGAAAATGTGCAGGCTAAAGTAGATCGATCAATGGCTCTTATTCGGAATCTCAGCATAGAGAAAGATCGTTGGACTGCCACGTCAGATACATTCAAGTTCCAGATGTCAACTATTATAGGGGATGTTCTTCTCTCCTCTGCCTTTTTGGCCTATGGAGGATACTTTGACC
Organism: Palaemon carinicauda; assembly: GCF_036898095.1. Classification (NCBI taxonomy): domain Eukaryota; kingdom Metazoa; phylum Arthropoda; class Malacostraca; order Decapoda; family Palaemonidae; genus Palaemon; species Palaemon carinicauda. Next base: position 43,448,507 of record NC_090764.1, read on the forward strand.
AACAGTTCAGACAGAATCTGTTCACTAATTGGTGCCACCATCTGCAGCAAGCCAATATTCAGTTCCGCAGTGATATTGCTCGTACCGAGTACCTTTCTAATCCCGATGAAAGGCTACGATGGCAAGCCAATGCTCTTCCAGCTGATGATCTCTGTACTGAGAATGCCATTATGCTGAAGAGGTTTAATCGCTACCCATTGATCATTGATCCTTCAGGTCAAGCTACAGAATTCATCATGAATGAGTTTAAGGATAAGAAAATTACCAAAACCAGCTTCCTGGATGATTCATTTAGAAAGAATCTTGAGTCTGCACTTCGATTTGGTAATCCCCTCTTGGTTCAGGATGTTGAGAATTATGACCCCATCTTGAATGCTGTGCTGAATAGGGAGCTAAGGAGGACAGGAGGACGTGTTCTTATTACTCTTGGAGATCAGGTAAGTTATTTTGTTTGTATTAATTTTATGCTAATGCTCTTTGTTCATTCAGATTGCAATTTTAACTAGAAAATTACATTTATTTGAAGTTTTTGAAAATATTTCCTTGTGTGGCATTGCTTGTATTTTAATCATATTACAAATCGGGTAGCCATATGTCAACTGAAAATTCCAAAACCCTACCATCAAAATCACCATTATCTACTTAATTACCACTGCAACCTCATTTATTCACCAAAGACAACTTAAACCCTCTCCATGTACCATCAAACAACTCTAAATGTGGAACATCATCATCCATCAGACTTTAACAACAAATTTCCCTTTCTCATGGTCCCATCTGGTCTTGGTCTTCATGTGACTTTTCCCTTTTGTATGCAGTCTTGTCAGCAGTTTCCACCTATCCATTTTTATGCTGTATTTGGTAATGATTTTCTTTATACTGTATTCTTTTATGACTTGAGTTTTCATTCCTCATAATTTTATTCTTTTGACTTTATGCTAAATTCTTCATCACCATTCTTTCCCCGAGTGTCAAATCACCTAACTTTAGTCTATGTATTGTGAGAAGTATTCCTCACCTTAATAACATTATAATCTTTTTCTTTACTTTATTGCAATAATGAAACCTTTCCTCAATTTCACATTTGTTATAAACATTATATGACTTCATGAATTTGACAGGAAAATTCAGTATACTGTACCGTTTATGCAATTTGAAAACAAATTAAATTTGTAAAGACCCCTAAAAAATTTTCTTTTAGTATAACTGAGATTTATAGCTCCCTTTTCTTTATATTTTCATCAGTCAAGAATTTTCTTGTTGATTGTAAGAATAATTCTTGATGTCACATAACATTTCTTCAGTGGTACCCCTTTAATCCCAACCGGCACAAAACAAACTCATCACTCACGCCCATTTTTTTAACAGTTCTCCTAAACTCATCTTAATTAAAAACTCATGTTAGTTCGAAATTTTATATAATTTTTATTACATAACGTATATACTCGTGTAACAGCCGATCTCGCATATTGTGCTACCCCCAAATTTTCACCCTTAATAGAGTATATGATTTTATCATATATCTCTTGTATCATGCGAGATAAGGTTAAAAGTATTGATAGTAACATTATAGTCATTGCGTAAACGCGTGCAGCCACAGTAACAATCATACAAAAAAGTTGTTTTGTTATGAACACTCGAATCATATAGCAGGTGTTTTGCTTGTATATTGATACCGTACAATAGTTCTGCTTTAACCTGTGGAATGGACTGCAGATAAGGTTTCTACCCTTGTGGCTGTCCTTGTCTAGCTTAGGCCTGATGAAATAAGTAGGAAATGACATAAACTTTGCTTGTATCACAATTCATTCTGATAGATAGAGGATCTCCATCACCTCAGTTCAGGAGTTTGTGCTCAGGACTTACAACCAAGCCGTTCATGACTAGCTTCTTATTCATTTCATGAAGTGACTAGAGGGGACCAGGATAACTTACCTTTCTGTTTTGGGAGGACACTTGCCAGCCATTCAGTAGTAACTACCGCCACCTTGTTAAAGTTTTAACTGTCGAGTCCAGTTTGCTGAAAGCATGCTCCTATTAAATGGCTGAGGTTTGTATAGTCATAAAAAATATAAATTACTTGGAACTATTAGTGATATTTTGTATCTTTTTCAGGATATTGATTTGTCCCCAGCATTCACAATCTTCCTGTCTACACGTGATCCAACTGTGGAATTCCCTCCAGATATATGCTCACGTGTCACATTCGTTAACTTCACCGTCACTAGATCATCGCTGCAAGCACAGTGTCTAAATCAGGTCTTGAAGGCAGAGCGCCCGGATATTGATGATAAGAGATCCAACTTACTTAAATTGCAAGGTCAGTTACTGGGTGATGAAAAAATTATTAGTTGCATATTAATGATTTATATCCCCCTTTCTTTTACAACAGCAATTGTACTAACACCTTAATGACTATCTGCAGGTGAATTCCAACTTCGTTTGAGGCAATTGGAGAAGAATTTGCTTCAGGTGCTGAATGATGCTAAAGGTCAGGTTTTGGATGATGACTCTGTAATCACAACATTAGAGACACTAAAGAAAGAAGCAGCCGATATATCACTCAAAGTGCAGGAGACTGACAAAACAATGAATGAAATTGAGATGGTTTCTCAGCAGTATTCTCCTCTTTCATCTGTAAGTGCAGTAACAGTGTGCATGTTTAGAGGTTTTCTGAAAGCTTTTTGGAATCTAGTTTTGTACTGTATATTTAATTAAATGTTTTATTGAGCCTGTGTTTTAGGTAAAGATTTCTAAAAAAAAAAAATAAAAACCTATCCTAACTTATAAGTGCTGTATCTCGAATTTTTGCAGAGAAAACTAAGACTGTCCTATTTTTAGAATCTTATTTGATTATTCAATTTTAGCATAATATCCCTTGTTATGAAATATTATTACGTGTTGAAAGAAATTTACTGTAACAAAAGGAATTTTTTTATTATTAGGTTAGAATTATATTGTATGTAGCTATATTTTTGGAAATGAAGAGCTATCTTCAGCCAGACAAATATAAAACAAATGGATTACAAAGGACAGTGATATGTATAGGTTAGTAATGATGTTGAATGATTTGACAATGAATCTGTGATTGAAAATATGATGGTGGCCAAAAAATCACATGAAATGACTACATAAGTTAATTATTATTATTACTTGCTAAGCTAAAACCCCAGTTGGAAAAGCAGGTTGCTATAAGCCTAGGGGCTCCAACAGGGAAAATAGCCCAGTTAGGAAAGGAAACAAGGAGAAATTAAATATTTTAAGAACAGTAAGAATATTAAAAGAAATATTTCATCTATAGACGATAAAAACTTTAACAAAACCAGAGGAAGAAAAATAAGATAGAATAGTGTGCTCGAGTGTACCCTTAAGCAAGAGAATTCTAACCCAAGACAGTAGAAGACCATGGTACAGAGGCTATGGCACTACCACCCAAGACTAGAAAAGTGGTTTGATTTTGGAGTGTCCTCCTAGAAGAGCTGCTTACCATACCTTAAGTGTGTCTTTTTACCCTTACCAAGAGGAAGTTGGCCACTGAACAATTATAGTGCAGTGGTTGGGTTAAGTAGAGTAGTTCATCTTTTGATAAAAACTGTGCAGGTTTTGAATTGAAATTAAAAGTTTAAGGAAATACCTATTATAGGGGTAAAGGTGCTGCTTGTAGAATTGTTTCTTAAAAGTTGATATTTTCCATTTCTGCATAATCTATCTATTTTAAGAATGTGCAGTCAGAGCATCTAGTTTTATAGAAAAACCTTTTCACTTAAATTTGTAACTTATTAGTGTCTGGATACTTAGAAAACAAAAAGAATTAAATTGGGAGATTCGGCTTCTTTTAGTTTTTCACAAGAATTAGATTTTTTTTATCATAATATTGTAGTCATCCAAGATTTCAGTGGAACAATTCTTTTCAAATTGAGGAAAATGTTGCTTTAAATATAATCTACTCACACTATTAATTTTTTGTTTTATTCTACAGGCTTGTTCTAGTATTTACTTCACATTGGATGCCCTCCATCAAGTGCACTTCTTGTATCAATATTCCCTTCATTTCTTCCTGGATGTCTTTAATGATGTTCTGTCAAACAACCCAAACATCAAAGATCAAACAGACTATTCTTGTAGACTTTCCATCATCACCAATAACCTGTTCCAGGTAAGACTTAAAAGTATTTCAATGCATTTTACCTAATATTCATAGACCTCTTGTAACTTTTATTTAATTTTAACCGAGGGGATTCTCCCCAGTTGCATTTGTGCCTTGGTGTAAAAAAATCTTTCTCTCAATATGATAATAGCTTAAAGTTCATAAAAGATAGTAATGTCTTAAAAATGGCTTCAAGGGATTTGTCACTCACAAAAGCAGTGGGTCATATAATTTGACTAGGAAAATCATTTATTTTAAGAAAACATTTTGCTAAAAATTTTGCCATACAGTATATAAATGTTTTAGTAACTTTTACTTTTCAATTCTAATTGTTAAGATAAATTTAATGTTTTTAAGGTTTTACTCATAATAAGAAATATTAAAGGTAGATCAATTGTATGAAACCATTTTTTTAGATTGTCATCTCTTCCTGATTGCTAATTTTTTCATTGTTTTAAGATTGTCATCTCTTCCTGATTGTTAATATTTTTTCATTGTTTGAAGATTGTCATCTCTTCCTGATTGTTAATTTTTTCATTGTTTTAAGATTGTCATCTCTTCCTGATTGTTAATTTTTTCATTGTAGCTTACATATGCAAGAGTTGCACAAGGTATGCTGCATACCGATCGCCTTATCTTTGCTGTGTTATTGGCTCGCATTCGTTTGCGGGGTGTCACATCTGAATCCTCATACGACTCAGAATTCCAGTTCCTTTTGAAGAGCAAGGAAGGACTTCTAAATACCAGCACATTGTCAATTGCTGGACTTAATCCTGAACAAACAGATTCTATGCTTAGACTGAGCAACAAGTAAGTACAGAAAATAGCTGTATATTTGCAAATTTATTTTTTACTTACATTTAATAAAATGTGTTTATCTCATGTTATGATATACATAATTTCTTATTCAAGTGTATATATGTAATTTTATGTAGTTCATTTTATTTTGATGTTTATACATTAACTGAATGAAAATTATAACACATGTTTTTCTAGAGCAATTGCTTATTTATTCTCGTACCCAGAATCCATGCATTTAAGAACCTAGATCGCACTGTGTGTGGAACAGAGTTTCAGTCCTGGGTGGATTCGGCATCGCCAGAGCTCGATGTACCAACCATATGGGAGACAGAGAAGCAGATGACTCCAATTGGTCAGTCTATGTATCAAGTGCTTTCTATCCAAGCTTTCCGACCTGATAGACTTTCTGCAGCAATGAGTATATTTGTCAATAATGTAAGTTGTACTTTTCAGTTTCAGTTGTCATCTTCAGCTTTATAATTATGATATGGAAAAATTATACATTAGTTTGATTTATTTAATATACTATTTACAATATTTAAAAATTGAATATTGGAATTATTTTATATACATTCTCTCTCTCTCTCTCTCTCTCTCTCTCTCTCTCTCTCTCTCTCTCTCTCTCTCTCTCTCTCTCTCTCTCTCTCTCTCTCTCTCTCTCTCTCTCTCTCTCTCTCTATATAGTATACAAAATGTGTCCAAAAGGTTTTGAATGCATTTAATGTTTTGAAATTTTTCATATATATGTTCTAGGTTCTTGGCGATGGCTTCATGGCTGTCGGTGAACGCGAGGTTGACCTAGCAAATGTTGTTGAAACTGAAGTGAAAGGCAACACCCCAATACTCATGTGTGCTGTTCAAGGTTTTGATGCATCTGCAAGAGTTGATGACTTGGCTGCTGAGCTAAACAAGCCTATGACATCAATTGCTATTGGTTCTGCCGAGGGTTTCAGTGAGGCTGACAAAGCTATCAATTCTGCTGTCAAAAATGGAAGGTATGATAGAAATTCAGTGTTAGTTTTAGTGAAACAATATTTTTTAACACGTTCAACAGATTTTGTTTTTCAAAACTTGTAGTTTGTGCTGAATTGAATTCTTTTAACTAAGAAGGATGTTATTACATGAATTAGAAGCCAATAACAAATTAAATTGAAAAGTAAAAAGGAGGTGGTAATGCAGCTTTTGGGGCTCTGATAAGATCCATTAGTGCTTATCTTAAAGTTTAAAGTTTGCTTTTGTATATCCACTGTATAACTTTTGGATGTACAGTAAACTCTTTTTGATCTAGCACTTAAATAACTGGAAATGTCAAGGAACTGATGCCAAAAAAAGTAAAGAAAATAATTTTTACTTGAATGTTGGTTGAAATTTAGCAATTCAGTATCAAGCTTTGTATTTAGTCTCTGGTCCTATCCGGTAATGAAAATTTCTACCAATTAATAAGAAGTCTTTATATTAAAAAGTGGGCCTCAACTGTTAGGAGACTAAAATAATTTATCAAAAACCTACCCAGTACAGTATGCAATAGTACCCTTGAAGAGTTTAATTAATTCCATGAGTCGGCTCATAACCTAAAGTGGTCTTATTCTAAAATCATTTTTCCTATTATAAATAAGAGAAATTTACTTGATGCATTTCCCAAGTCCATAAATGCACATTTAGGCTATTTTTTAAGGGTTTGTAATGGAATTAAGTGAACAAGTTATATGCTATAACATCAGTAATGAAGACAAAGTTATAATTCTCAATAAAAGATATATTCACAAATCAACTCGCACTTGGCCTTTGAGGAAAGTTGTGGCTGGCTTTTGGGTGTTGAGAAAGGAGGAGGAGGATACTGCTTGGAACGAGAATCTCCTTCCATGAGCAATTCTGGTGAAATATTGGTCATTCTCTCTCTTGAATGACATTCACCATAACTAATTGAATCAATTGATTTATGCCTTATGGATTTTTGATTACACAATTATATTCAATAAACCTATCACGAGATGACTGATTTACCCTTAACTTAGAAATGGCAGAAAAAGGTGGAAAAATCCCATGAACTTGGGCACCATGTGACTGATTTTGTAATAATCTCATAAGTACTTGTCCACAAAATATGCGCACAAAGTGGGAAATTGCAGATCACAAACCAATACAATGCTTTTAAACCAGTTTGAATTTTTATGGATGTACAAATTGGCTCCTATTCAGTCTTTTGTAAACAGAGGTATTGCTCCACTAAGAAAATGGAAGAACCCACGAGGACAGAAGCAGTTGATGAAACAAAAAATAAGATATATGAAATATAGAAGCTTTTAAGTAATTTTGTAAATTTAGTTACTCACCTCTCATATATTAAGTTCCACTTTTTAATCTGTAGCCATGGTTAATACTGAAACAGAATTTCCACTGTCTGCTACTCTGTAGGCAATAATTGCATAAAATTCCAGAATGGCTTGTCTATATACAAATGTATTATTTTTTATATATTGTATTTATTATATTCAAAGTTGAAATTTCTAATTATGTTAGAGTATGTGTAATAATGGTAAAAAACCTATCAATTTGTTAAAGTATTATATAATGATAAATTCGATTAACAAACGGAAATACATTCTCTCCTCTCTCTCTCGTTACGAGCAAAATACCAGATAAACTATAATCTCAACATGATCCAAACATGACCCATTTGATCATGTAAACATATTTTGTAATATCAATAAGTACACTTACAATGCGCATTGTCATGTACCGTATTTGACGGCATATAGGATGTACTTTTTCCCCAAAATTTTGGATAAAAAAATCACCTTGCATCTTATATATCGTAAGTAAAGTTTGAGACGTAGCATAGGCTTAGGCTTATCAACCCAACTTAAGCTTGATACTTTTACCTGCACTAAAATCCATGCATGCTTATTTTATTTTTATTGCTGGTATTACTGTATCATTACCGGTGCTTTAAAAGAGATTTCGTTAAAATGAAAGCAGTTTAAACTGAAAATGTGTGACTTTTGTTTATAAACATCAGTTGACAAAATGTAAACATCGAGTTATGGATGCGTTCTCAGTAATCTTTTAACTAAATCTTTCTTTAGCCTTCGATAATTTTAATGGTATCGTTAATAATGGTAGTAATCAAATTTTGATTAGTAAATTTATTTTTCATTAGAAATTCACCATGATTAGAGTTATCCTCGCTCTTTCTCCAGTCAAGCACCGTCTTCACTGTCACATAATACTGTCATTAGCGGTACTTTGTTATTGTTGACTAAACACAAACAAAATGACTTTTCTGTTATGCGCTGTATAAAGTTTTTTTTAGGGATATGCAAGTAAAATATTTGTTATAACATCTCTACTAATAGCTCTTAGTATTGTTAGATATCGCTTGAATGTGTAAATGCGTTTGTTTGTTCATTATGATCGGCAATGAAACGTAAGCAAAACAACGTTTTCTGTTTTAGGCAGCGTTTATTAGGGAAAATTTTATATTATATAGAAACGCTCTTATTTCAGTTATTTTGAATTACTAAGGATAAAGTAAGAAAAAAAAATTAATAACATTATTATTTCATAACCAATACTTGGTAAGATAATCTGTTCCTGCAAAAGCTAACATACAGATGTGTAAATACGCTTGTTTGTTTGACGGGTAATGAAACATGAACAAAGCAATGGTTTCGGTTTAATGTTGCGTGTTTAGCATAAGCATGATATAAAATGTTTTTTATTTAATTTATTTTGGGTTTTAAGTATACAACAAAAGTTACCCTATGCACTAATGGTCGTCTTATGCACGGAAATATAAGATATGTTTCTGGTTGTGCAATGTACAGCTAGACTATTTTAAACAATATATGTTTAAATACACTAAAACCTGTTTGCCTAAATCTGACCTGCTGAAATGAGGATGCGTCTTGTATGCCCGTGCGTCTTAAAGGCTGTCAATGACTGTAATTATAGAAACAAAAAAGTCATGAAATGATACAGATCTCTCTCTCTCTCTCTCTCTCTCTCTCTCTCTCTCTCTCTCTCTCTCTCTCTCTCTCTCTCTCTTTGTACGTCAGTTAATGTTAAAGTAATGGTTGAATAACCTTAGCTTCTTATAAATAAATTCTCTGTCTCCTTGGGGTTAAGAGAAGATCAGTTATATGGCAACATTTAGGTTCCAGTGGTGTCTGGTAAGAGGGAATTTGTGCTAGGTATTATGTTTGTCAGACTTTTGTATATATCAGCAATAAATACCAAGTTCAGCATACTCATCTTTTAAGGACATGGAGTTGCTATTTGTGATATTCGGAGGGCATATAATACTTATATCTTTCTATGTACAGGTGGGTGATGTTGAAAAATGTTCATTTGGCCCCATCATGGTTGGTGCAATTAGAAAAGAAGTTGCACTCCCATCATCCGCATCCTCAGTTCAGACTGTTCCTCACCATGGAAATTACACCTCGTCTACCTGTGAATCTTTTGCGGGCAGGAAGAGTCTTTGTATTTGAGCCCCCACCTGGTATTCGAGCTAATCTTCTCAGAACATTCAGTACGGTAAGTATGGAAGACAGGAAGGGATTATATCTGTAGTTGATGAAAGCTGGAAAACTCTGACAACTCAAGTAATTTAAGCTTGTTCTAAATGGGGACTGTTATTTGGACCTGATTATCTCATAAATATTCAATTTGGCTTGAATAATTTTTGTTTCTTTATTGAATATTTTTTTGGCTTGATGAATTTCACAGCCTTGTGGATTACTGAATTTTACAGCCATAATGGATAATTCCTTTTATTACTTAAACCAGTACCAAGTTAGTCCTGTTGGTGTGCCTTTTTTAGTGCATTGTAGCCTTACTGTCATATCCTTGTAGTATCTCTTCTATATCTAGCTATATCCTCTCTATAGTCCACTTCTTTACCTCTGTTCTATCTTTCATTCATGATGCTGTCTATCCACATACAGTATTTAGTATGACTACATGATTTTCTCCCCCATTTACGTCATGTTCTTGGTGCTAGGTCTATTGTATTTGTCTCAGATTCCATAGATATAATCTATTATTGAATTTCCTGTAAATCTGTTAATCAAAGTCTCTTGAGAAAATATAGTAAGCTGTATTATATTTATTTTGTTAAACTGAAATATTTACAATATAGCGGAAATATTTTAGGGTATAATATTTCCTTTACAAGTGCCCTATGCATGTCAATTGTATGTTACTACACCATGACTTTTTATTATATATTCTGGTATCTTGAATTATTTATGTGAGCAATAGTAAATAGAATCTTTTTTTAGTATCCCTTTTATTTTTTGTAATTTTCATTTATAGGTTTTCCTTGTGTCATTAATAATTATTTCAGTTTGCTTTTCATTGCATAATTTTATTGGTACATAGGATTTTAGAAAAATTATATCGGTAAAAGCCCTTTCAATATAAGATTGTGCTTTGTTGCTCTCTTCATTAATATTGTACAATTTTATTGTAGGTCCCAGCATCCCGAATGATGCGTGCACCAAGTGAACGCGCTCGACTTTACTTTATCATGGCATGGTTCCATGCTATTACCCAAGAACGTCTTCGGTATGCTCCCCTTGGTTGGGCTAAGTACTACGAGTTTAATGAATCTGATCTAAGGGTAGCATGTGATACTTTGGACACTTGGATTGAAGCCACTGCAATGGTAAGACATTTTACTCTTAAAATTAGCATATGTATAAATGGTTTGACTTTTTCCATTAAAATCTATTTTTTAAGCACAAAAGAGGAAGTTATATTTCATTTAAAGGGAAGCCATCAATCTCACATTTAAAGGATGGAAAGTATTATTGTATACTTGAAATGAAAATGAATGAACATTCAGAACTTGACAATATAGAATAGGAAGTCGGCGAACTGTGCATTAATTTATTATTGACTTTAGGAGTGAATCTGGAAAAGAGCAACTTGATGAGCAATAGGCTTAATAGAAGGATTGTAATAGTAATAGAATATGTTTTTATAGATTCATGTCTTGATATAAACACCTTTATTCAATGTAAGTCCATCATTAAATTTTAAGTACCATACTTATAGATTTAACCCAACAACTTTTCCTTACCTGGGCTGCTCCACATCAAGAACTTTTAAGGAAAATCAAGCACTATAGATGAGATGATGATGAAAGAAATATGCTATTTAAAGCCTGCCTGACATTTGCGCGCATTTTTGCCACGCACTGGCACGCATTGATGCGCGTCAGTGCGTGCCACTTTGTGGCACGCACTGGTGTTTTTCCCGCACTGTTCACGACCAGTTCGCGCATCGTTCACGCGACGTTCACGCGATGGCACGAATTGGCACGCGTAGTTCACGAGAAGTTCACGACACGTTCACGCGAGTTCCCTCATCATTCCGCATCGTTTCCGCATCGTTCACGCCAGTTCACGCCAGTTCACGAATTGGCCACTCCATATAAAAACAGGGCTTCTCCAACCCGAGGACATTCTTGGATTGGCTTCGGAAGAGACAACAATGCTTTCTGTCAGAGACACCATTGCATTGAGGAGAAGAAACGTATCTTTTTCGTTTGTATTTTTTGTTGCCCTTTATTTTTGTTTCAATAAGAAAGCATTTGATTTACATATAAATAGAAGACAAAATATGTACAAGTATTAAGAAAGCATTTTATTTTAACATTAAAAGCAGCAAACATGAAAAGTTTTTAGGCTGTTGATTTTAAGGTAATAGAGAAAAAAGTGTGCTGAAATAAGAAATCATTTTATTTTTACATTAAAACAGCAACAGAAAAAATTTGTTTTGCCCTTCATTTTAAGGTAATAAAGAAGAATAAGTATGTTGATGAAATAAAACATAATTTTATTTTTACATTCAAACAGCAAACTTAAAAATTTCTTGGTTTTATTTTTCAGTTCATTTTTATTTAAAACAAAAGTTTTGGGTCTTGATTGGTAATAGAGGAAAATAAGTGTGTGCATGAAATAAGACATCATTTTATTTTTACATTCAAACAGCAAATATAAACAATTATTAGGTTTATATTTTTCTTTCCTTTTCATTATTTTTTTTCGTTTCCTTTTTGTTTCTCTTCATTATAAAGTTATAGAAATAGTTTGAAATAAGACATCATTTTACTTTTACATTCAAACAGCAAATATGAAAATTTATTAGGTTTATTTTTCTTTACTTTTCATTAATTTTTTCGTTTCCTTTTCGTTTCTCTTCATTATAAAGTTATAAAAATAGTTTGAAATAAGATATAATTTTTTTTTTTCACATTAAAACAGCAAATATGAAAATTTATTAGGTTTTTTTTTCTTTCCTTTTCATTAATTTTTTCGTTTCCTTTCTGTTTCTCTTCATTATAAAGTTATAAAAATAGTTTGAAATAAGATATCATTTTTTTTTCACATTAAAACAGCAAATATAAAAATTTATTAGGTTTATTTTTCTTTCCTTCTCATTAATATTTTCGTTTCCTTTTTGTTTCTCTTCATTATAAAGTTCACGCCACTTCCCACATCATTCACTCCAGTTCACTCCAGTTCACGCCAGTTCCCGCACTGTTCACTCCAGTTCACTCCAGTTGGCGCATCGTTCACGACTATTTCACGGCCATTTAGTGCGTGCCAATGCGTGCCACAAACTTTAAACATTTCAAAGTTTTGGGCCCGCATGGCACGCATTGGTACGCTCTGGCACGCGAGTTCCCGCACTGTTCACGACATTTTCAAGGCTCGTTCACGCGAGTTCGCGCATCAATGCGTGCCAGTGCGTGCCACGAATGCGTGCAAGTGTCAGGGGGGCTTAAGATTACTTTACAGCAAGCATAAGAAGCGTTTAAAATTCTTTTCAAAATAATAACTGGAATATAGTATGCATAAAATTAGAATTAAATAAGATAAGCTTTGGGTATTAAGAGAATATATATATGTATGTATGTATGTATGTTACATAATTTAATTTACAAGGTCTCCTATTTAATTCTCTTGTTCTTTCAGGGACGTACTAACTTACCACCAGAGAAAGTTCCATGGGATGCGTTAGCTACTCTGATGTCAGAATGCATCTATGGTGGAAAGATTGACAATGAATTTGATCAGCGCCTTTTGAGTTCCATTCTTAGCAAACTGTTCACACCAAAGAGTTTCGACCCAGAGTTCCCATTGATCACTAATGTAGATGGTAATGTCTAATTGATGTTATTGGTTCCTTTAGATAGTCTGTATATATTATGATATAGCCATTTTCCATATGTATTACATTGAATTTGTGCAGTAATGCTCTAAACATCTGTGATTCAGTGGCCTTTTGCTTTTTTTTTAGGTATTGATAACAAGAACATAACCATGCCAGATGGTATTAGGAGAGACCAGTTCTTGCACTGGGTGGAAAACCTCAGTGATAGGCAGACTCCCTCCTGGTTAGGACTTCCTAATAATGCAGAGAAAGTACTCCTTACAACTAAAGGCAAGTTTTGTCTGGTTTTATGAATGGTGATCATCATTATATACCTTAGAATTTTGGTGTTTTACATATAATTGATTTTGCAAATTGACCTAAATTTATTTTTGTAAGAGCATTGATTAATCATGTGCAGTAATGTATATCTTCTTTATACCATATATAGTGACATTTATTAAACCTTTTGCAGTCTACCCTCCTCAGGCCCAGATTTGCCATTCGCTGGTTTGCATACACTGCCAACCAAATAGGTTAGAAATTATATGTGAAATTAAATATCACTTGCTGTACTCCAAGTGCTAAGTAGTCAGCAAAATTTAGAATTGTGTGCTATGCTGAGCTGCTACAACTACATACATGCACATAGTCTTAACAAGGCGAGTCATTGCTTTACCCAGTTTCAAGCTACCTGTATACTCGTGTACTACCCATAGTCAGGCTTCATGTTTCTTTACAACTTGTATTGTGAATATTTGTGAGAGCTTTGGTCTTCTCAAATAAAAGGAATTTTTCTACCTTATGGTACTGGAAACAACAGTATTTACCTATTGGAAGCATCCCTACATGGCAATCTGTTGGAAAGAGAGTTTTAAACCTGCTGAAGCTTGGTGGTTTCTAGTAATGTGTGCAACTTCACTATCCTTGTGAGCCAAGGATGGGGAGTTGGGAGAACCTATAAGGCTACTACCTACCAAGTCATCAGCATCCATTGCCTGGGCCTCTCTGGTCCCAGCTTTATAGAGAAAGGCTAAGGTGCTGATCATTTGTATATATGGTCAGTCTCTAAGGCATTATCCTGTCTCTTATTTCTGCCATTTATGAACGACTTTTAAACAGCTTTTAGATTGATTTGAGTCTCTTAAAAAATCCCAAAAGTGTTAAAAATTCTTGATTTGATAAAAATATTAGGAAATGAATTTTCTGAAATTCCCTGAAAGCAGGGAAAAAAATGAATCTTCAAAACATTCCATTTCTTAGGGATAGGTGCAAGCATCGCTACCCTTCCCTTCTAGGGTTACTTGAGTTATCACATCCTATTCAGATCCTTTTAGGCTTAATTTTGTTATCTGCAATAGAAAAGATTTGAATGAAAACATATTATACTAAGATATGAAACTGGATCACCATTAACAGTCTGATTAGATCCCTCATATAACCTCATGGTTTATCGAGACAATCTTTTCATTTGATCTCTCCCAGAACTGAGCACTTGTTAACTTGTTGAGGACCGAGACATATGGAACTGGTCCTTTACTTTCTAAGCTTTTGGGGACTAGAAATAAATTTATGTGTTCTAGGCTGATTATTTGAATTACCAGAATCACTATGAATGGGAAAATTTGAGATTGTTCAGATAAATTCTAGATTAATTATTTTGAATTAATGGACTCATTATGAATTGAAAAATTTTAGGTTATTTTTAGAAGGTAATTGTTTATTTTGAATTAATTGATGTTCTATGAATGGGAAAACTTATGCTTGCGTTGCTAACCAATCTTGTGTTTGAATATTATATTTTAATCCATCCATCCATTACTTGTATTTTTTCAATATTAAACTTACCCGATAATCATGTAGCTGTCAACTCCGTTGCCCGACAGAATTCTACGGAAGGGATACGCCAGCGATCGCTATACAAGAGGGGGGTGTACTCACAAGCGCCACCTGTGGCCAGGTACTGCAGTACTTCTTGTTGACACCACTTCAATTTTTCCTCTGTCGTGCTTCCGGCAAGACGTTCATGGATACGCTTATAATTTTGGAGTCTTGTTCACGGTTTTTGGTGAAGTATTGCTCTAAGATTTCAGCTTTCGCTATTCAGGAAGTTTTATTATTAGCTTAGCTAACTTTTGGAATTTGATTAATTATGGTGACGAAGAGAGTATGAACTCTCTTTCACCTTTAAATGGCCGACCCTTCCCTTAGACGGAAGTGTTGGTGTCTAAGAGAGTATAGACTCTCTTTCTTAATTTTGCTTAACAAAAGTTATAGATTTATTTTATATCTCTCCGCCTTTTATAGGCCTCTTCGATTAACTTCCTTTTATTATAAACTTATTAAAATTAATTTTTATATTTGTTTATATTCGACCTTTCCTAATAGTAGGCGGTCTTTTCTTGGTACCGAAGTTAATTAACATTGAGCCCGTCATTTCGGTTTTACCTGTTAACATATTATGCTATTTTTATGTTTTTGAAAGAATTTCTTTGATAGTCTCGTACTGTTTTCAAAGTTGAACTAACGTTTTGTTTTGTCTCTGCAGTTGTTGACGTTCAGAACGTTCAACTTGCGCTCTATCGTTACGATAGAGAGAGAATTTTCACGGTGTCACGTTGCAGTAAGAGTAACCGTGTCTAGCGTTTTGTTCATTCTTTCTTAACTTAATGGTTTTAATTCTAATAAAGGAACTTTTCATTTTGGGAAATATTTTCCTTTAACAATAATATGTTTTAACGATATATATGATTGGGCTCTTCTCTCAGGTTCTAAGTCAAGAGAGAGAGAGAGAGAGATAGAGACGGAGGGAGAAAGAGGAGGATAAACGTTTCGTTCAAGCGAGTAACGTTGTTATCGTTTTTGCTCTTCTCCCTAGTCTCTTTAGGGGAAGAAGGTAAACGTTTCTAGAGTTTTTTCTTGTTCTCAAGCTTTATGCGGTGAGAGATTTTAAACGTAGTTTATTTGATCTAGTGTTTAGTCTCTTTCCAGCCACTGAATTATTTATCTTTCATTAGATTTTTCTGTTACATTGTAATTCTGTTTTCGCAATTACTAACTTTTGAGAAAGGATAGAATTGCGTGTTTCAGGTACAAACCACTTAAAGTTTCGAGTTCAGTGAAATAAGTGCAAACAGAAAATCAAAAGTGATAAGTGATTAGCGCAAAGTGTGTCAGTGTTGTGCGTGAGGGTACTTCTGTGCGTGCCAGTCGTCCTCCCAGTCCGGGACCTCTTGCAAGCTCCCAAGCCCAGGGGAGAAGCAATGTCGAAGGGCAAAAGGGTTCGGCAGGCCTTGATCGGCGCACAGAAGTATCCTCGGTGGTTGCGGGCGTGTCTTACAGAGACCGTCACTCCCACCCGCAGACGATTGAGCCCTTATTTTGCTCGTCTGCAGAAGAAATTTCGGGGAGAAAACGCTGGTCTCAGGTCTCAAGACCTCTTAAACGTAAAGTCCAGACCTATGCCAGACGTACGAAGTTAGAGTTCAACAACCCGGATGCAGTCATTGGGTTAGCTCTGACTCTCCTCAGTCATCAGGTGACTGCACACCTCCTAAGAGAGGTAAGGCGATGCCTCAACAGACCTCATCTTCTATTAAGGCTTTGCCTCAACAGACCTTATCGTCTGGTGATCCCAAGACGACTTTGCTGCAGTCCATGCAGTCGCAGCTTGCGGTCTTAATGCGTGAGTTTCAGGCTGAGAAGGTTACACCTCCTCCTGCGAACGCTCCGCCTCTCCGCAGTCCAGTCTGCCAGGCGTACGAAGTTGAGGTTCCTCAGGCTACCTTACCGCGTTCTGAGTTGCCAGTTACCAGCGGTGTGCAGCAACCTCCGCCTCCTCCTGCGAGAGCTCTGCCTCACCGCAGTCCAGTCTGCCAGGCGTACGAAGTTGAGGTTCCTCAGGCTACCTTACCGCGTTCTGAGTTGCCAGTTACCAGCGTTGTGCAGCAACCTTAACCTTCCTTAAGGCAACCTCAGCAATGGGAGCAGGAGTCTTATGCCTTACTTCCTCCGCTTCCGCTTGCGGTTCCACCAGCGAGGCAACAATCTCTTGAGGTACGACAACCTCTTCCATCAATGAGGCAGCCACCTCAGCACTCGCTGCAGCGACCTAAACCCTCAAGGCAAGAGTCTCAACTCCTTAGGCTAGCACCTCAGGAACCTCAACTCGCGAGACAAGAACTGCGTTCTGCGCAGCCGCTACCTCAACTCTCGCAGCTCACACCTCAGGAACCTTAACTCGTTCCTCAGGAACCTGCTACTGCGCATCCGCAACCCTTACAGCAAGCGCAACTCTTGAGGCAGCAACCTCATGCTATGAGTCAGCCACCTCAACGCATGCATCTGCCTTTTTTTTTTTTTTTTTTTTTTTTTTTTTTTTTTTTTTTTTTTTTTTTTTTTTTTTTTTTTTCCTCAACTTGAGCTTCTTCCCATTCAACTTGGGAATAACATTGACAATAATAACACCTCATTACTTTCATAACTTGCATTTGTAATCATATACATGTATGCCTACACAAACATTATGATAATGGAGGTTATTTGTATTACTTATATAAAAATATATATGTATTCCTTGCAATATATTTTTAACAAATCGCAAAATATGGCAAAAATATCTTCTAAACAAATGAATCATGAGTTATGAATGTAAGGTAATATTATGTTGATATTAAACCCCATGCAAGCATGCATGAAGTATGCAGTGTTGCCAACAGGGCGAGTTTCCCTTTCCTGAGGTGAAGTAGATTATAGTACATTTAGTGTAGCTTAATTCTACGATTATCATGCCGGCTATCAAATTCATCAACAAAACAGTCTAAATCAATTCCCTCGGCACGTGCACTTTCAATGGACGGTAATGCGATATTACTCACTCTAGCACTGGTCATGGAATTTCTGAGAAATGTTACACGCCATGCAACACGCTCTGCTTACCTTACAGCATGCTCTACATACAGCATGCTCTGCATACAGCATGCTCTGCATACAACATGCTCTGCATACCTTACCGCATGCTTCTCAGTCACACATCTTTGGTTGTTGCCAACTCACTAGACTGTCAAGCAGTTTCATAACGTTGCCTTCTAGTCTGCTGCTTTTGCACCAGTGAAACCCTCACTGAGAGAACTTAGCTTTTCTCGGATATGGTCCCTGTAGATGAGAAAGTGCTTTTCTCCCTCCTTCTGATATTCCCTTGAGGACTCTGTCATTTGGAGAGGAGCCTTTAGCTGCGTAGCCTCCTATGGACTTTTATTTAAGCATAACATGCTCCCAGGGAAGGTAATGGTTCCACTTCAGTCGCTAACCCCGTCTGTTACCACACCTGCTCCCATAGACCTTGAGCTGTGTTGCAAGACATGCAGTCCAAGCTTAGTCCTTGTTAGAGGATTTTTTTGTTTACGGAGTCAGTGTGTCACTGGGAAGACGTTCAACAACCAGCAGAAGTGACTTGTTGTGACGCAGTGCGGCAACCTCAGCAACCCGATAAGGAGTTGTCTGTACGACCCAGACAGTCTAGACAGCTTCGGGTTGTCACTGTACTTCCTCGCTTCCCCATGGTTGACAGTTCACAGACTGTGCAGCAGTACCATGATCTTGTGTCCGGCTCCGTCAGACGACTGGCTTTTAAGAGCTCCCACAAGTCGTCGCTGTCTGGAGATTCTCAGATGGACTATGGATCTGACCAAGGAACTGGGCCTCCTGGTCAATTTTGAGGAGTCTCAGCTCGTCCCATCCCAGACCATTGTCTCCCTGGGTATGGATCTTCAGAGTCGAGCTTTTCGGGCTTTTCCGTCGGCCCCAAGGATCTTCCAAGCCCTAGAATGCATCCAGAGCATGCTGAGAAGGAACCGATGCTCAGTCAGGTAGTGGATGAGTCTAACAGGGACACTTTCATCGCTGGCCCTGTTCATCGTGTTAGGGAGACTCCACCTCCCCCCCTTCAGTATCATCTAGCTGCTCACTGGATAAAGGACATGACGCTAGAGACGGTCTCAGTTCCTGTTTCCGAAGAGAGGAGGTCTACTCTCGCGTGTTGTAAGAACAGCTTTCTTCTCAAGGAAGTCTATCTTTGGCTGTTCAGAAACCCGACCGCCTTCTCCTCTCGGACGCATCAGACACGGGCTGGGGTGCGACTTTGGACGGACAGGAATGCTCGGGAACATGGAATCAGGAACAAAGGACACTTCACATCAATTGCATGGAGTTGTTGGCGGTTCTTCTGGCCTTGATAAACTTCAAGTCCCTCCAGCTTAACAAAGTGGTGGAGGTGGACTCTGACAACACCACAGCCCTGGCTTACATCTTCAAGCAGGGAGGGACTCTTTCGTGAAGTTGTTCTAGATCGCAAGGGACCTCCTCATCTGGTCTAAAGATCGAAAGCTCACGCTGGTAACGAGGTTCATTCAGGGCGGTATGAATGTCATGGCAGATCACCTCAGCCGGAAGGGTCAGGTCATCCCCACAGAGTGGACCCTTCACAAGAATGTTTGCAGCAGACTTTGGGCCCTGTGGGGTCAGCCAACCATAGATCTGTTCGCTACCTCGATAACCTAGAGACTCCTGTTGTATTGTTCTCCGATTCCAGACCCAGCAGCAGTTCACGTGGATGCTTTTCTGCTGGATTGGTTCCATCTCGACCTGTATGCATTCCCGCCGTTCAAGATTGTCAACAGGGTACTTCAGAAGTTCTCCTCTCGCAAAGGGACACGGCTGACGTTGGTTGGCTCCGCTCTGGCCCGCGAGAGAATGGTTCTTAGAGGTACTGCAATGGCTGGTCGACATTCCCAGGACTCTTCCTCTAGGAGTGAACCTTCTACGTCTACCTCACGTAAAGAAGGTACACCCAAACCTCCACGCTCTTCGTCTGACTGCCTTCAGACTTTCGAAAGACTCTCAAGAGCTAGGGGCTTTTCGAAGGAGGCAGCCAGAGCGATTGCCAAAGCAAGGAGAACATCCACTCTCAGAATCTATCAGTCTCAAGGGGAAGTCTTCCGTAGCTGGTACAAGACCAATGCAGTTTCCTCAACCAGTACCACTGTAACCCAGATTGCTGACTTCCTGTTATATCTAAGGAAAGTAAGATCCCTTTCAGCTCCTACAATCAAGGGTTACAGAAGTATGTTGGCAGCGGTTTTCCGCCACAGAGGCTTGGATCTTTCCACCAACAAAGATCTACAGGACCTCCCTAGGTCTTTTGAGACCTCAAAGGAACGTCGGTTGTCCACTCCAGGCTGGAATCTAGACGTGGTCCTAAGGTTCCTTATGTCATCAAGATTTGAACCTCTCCAATCAGCCTCTTTTTAGGACCTCACATTAAAAACTCTTTTCCTCG
Organism: Palaemon carinicauda; assembly: GCF_036898095.1. Taxonomy (NCBI): domain Eukaryota; kingdom Metazoa; phylum Arthropoda; class Malacostraca; order Decapoda; family Palaemonidae; genus Palaemon; species Palaemon carinicauda. The sequence goes on from NC_090764.1 coordinate 43,468,957, forward strand.
TGTGCTTGACAACAGCTAAAAGAGTAAGTGAGATCCACACCTTCAGCAGGATCATTGTTTTCACATCTGAAACGGCTACATGTTCCTTGCAGCTCGGTTTTTGCTAAACGAGCTTCCTTCACGTCCTTGGCCTAAGTCGTTCGAGATCCCAAGCCTGTCCAACTTGGTGGGGAATGAACTGGAGAGAGTACTTTGCCCAGTTAGAGCTCTTAGGTACTATCTAAAAAGGTCTTAACCTTTACGAGGACAATCAGAAGCCTTATGGTGTGCTATCAAGAAACCTTCTTTTCCAAGTTCTAAGAACTCAGTTTCTTACTATTCAGGCTTCTGATTAGAGAAGCACATTCTCATCTGAAGGAAGAAGACCTTGCTTTGCTGAAGGTAAGGACACATGAAGTGAGAGCTGTGGCTACTTCAGTGGCCTTCAAACAGAGCCATTCTCTGCAGAGTGTTATGGATGCAACCTATTGGAGAAGCAAGTCAGTGTTCGCATCATTCTATCTCAAAGATGTCCAGTCTCTTTACGAGTACTGCTACACCCTGGGACCATTCGTAGCAACGAATGCAGTAGTAGGCGAGGGCTCAGCCACTACATTCCCATAATCCCATAACCTTTTAACCTTTCTCTTGAATACTTTTTATGGGTTGTACGGTCGGCTAAGAAGCCTTCCACATCCTTGTTGATTTGGCGGGTGGTCAATTCTTTCTTGAGAAGCGCCGAGGTTAAAGGTTGTGATGAGGTCCTTTAGTATGGGTTGCAGCCCTTGATACTTCAGCACCTTAGAGTTGTTCAGCCTCCTAAGAGGAACGCTGTGCTCAGTAAGGAAGACGAACTTATTTAAGGCAGAGTAATGGCTCAAGTCGACTTCCTTACCAGGTACTTGTAATTTCATTGTTATTTTGAATAACTGATAATATGAAATACGGGATACTTAGCTTCTTGATATACATGTACACTGGTTTTCACCCACCTCCCTGGGTGTGAATCAGCTACATGATTATCGGGTAAGTTTAATATTGAAAAATGTTATTTTCATTAGTAAAATAAATTTTTGAATATACTTACCCGATAATCATGATTTAATTGACCCACCCTTCCTCCCCATAGAACCAGTGGACCGAGGAAAAATTGAAGTGGTGTCAACAAGAAGTACTGCAGTACCTGGCCACAGGTGGCGCTTGTGAGTACACCCCCCTCTTGTATAGCGATCGCTGGCGTATCCCTTCCGTAGAATTCTGTCGGGCAACGGAGTTGACAGCTACATGATTATCGGGTAAGTATATTCAAAAATTTATTTTACTAATGAAAATAACATTTTCATGCTTCTCTCATAAAGACAACTTTATACTTATCAGGAACTGATATGTTAAGTAAATTACTGAAGATGCAAGTTCTTGAAGACGATGATGAGTTAGCATATGGTGGAGATGAGACTCCAGGAACAGAAAGAAAAGAAGTTGAGGTTGGTTTTTCTTCTTCTACTCTATGTTGTAGTTTAGCAAGTACTGTGAACATATAGATCCTAGAAATCTTTCAGTTTAATGAATAGATTAAGATGTAAGAAGTTAATCTTCATTTGGGTGTTGTTTACAGGGTCGCCCTGCATGGATGGTAACAATGAACCAGTCAGCTGTCACATGGCTGTCTCTGCTGCCTGAGGCAGTAAATACTTTGCGTCGTACATTAGACAATATCAAGGACCCTCTTTATCGCTACTTTGAACGAGAAGTCAACTCAGGAGCAAAACTCTTACGCATTGTTAAGAATGATCTTAATGATGTGGTTCTTATTTGCAGGGTAAGGATTTTTTTCAGCATTACTTCAGCAACATAATCATAATTTCACATTCCATTTAGCCTAATCCAACCTAAATGAATATCTTTAACATTAATATGATTGGGTTTTCAATGCACTGTAGTGAATAACTCCTTTGAAAAAAGCACATTAGAGCAGAGAAATGGGAATGAGGGGTTAAACTGCTATACATTGAACTCCTACACTGTCTTTCTTTTCCAAGTGTCCATAGAAATCATTAACAAAACTAGTTTTCTGATCTTTACTTAATGTTTAAGAAAATAACTTTTACTAGTTTAATATGATATTTTAAGTGATGCTGTGTGTTGTAGAAAATTTGAGAGATGTCTTATCATGTTGCTGGTAAATTGAATTAAATTCTTTCAGTAGGTTACCCTACTTAAATTTTTTATTTTTAATAATTTAAAAAAAAAAAAAAAAAAAAAAAACAGAAAATAATTCTGTTTAAATTTTTTCCAAAAAAAAAAAAAAAAAAAAAAGGAAAATTTCCTAGATATTGTATATCTACAATTTATTTTTATTGATTGAAATTTTGTATTATAAGTCTTCAAAATTATCTGTAGATGATTGATGTTTTTAACAGTTTATGAGGGGGGGATATCTTGAATATGAATTACTAATAAAAGCAAATAATTTATAATTGTTATGTTAAATAGTTTTCTTAAGTTTAGTGTATAGCTTATGTATTGAATGTGTTTTTTTTATTAAAGGGAGAAAAGAAGCAAACTAATTACCATCGTACCATGGTTAGTCAGTTAATCAAGGGAATCATACCAGACCAATGGAAAGCCTACACAGTGCCAAGAGGTGCAACTGTCATACAATGGGTCACAGACTTCTCTCAGCGAGTTCGACAACTACAAGAGATTTCCAAACAAGTGGCACAATTTGGAGCTTCTGAACTTAAGGTACGATTAAGCTCATTTTGATTTTCAATTACCTCTAATTTCTGAAATGCTGTTAATGAATTATTGTATAGCTTTCCTTTTAAGTACTTTGAATTCTTTCCCATTTTTTTGTAAATGGTTTATCATTTAGTTGTACATCAGTATTCTTAAGTCAAGAATAGGAGTTTGAATAATGTAATATTATTTAAATGTCTTTCTCTTTGAATTAACAGAATATGACTGTATGGTTGGGAGGTTTGTTCAATCCTGAGGCATACATTACTGCCACATGTCAGTGTGTTGCTCAAGCAAATTCTTGGTCATTAGAGGAGCTATCTCTGGAAGTGTCCATTGCAGACATGGAGGGGCAAGTTACTGCAGCTGGTGGCTTTAGCATTAAGGGTAAGTTGTATGTCTTTCTTGGAGTTGTTATTAGCCAGTTTTTCTTATTTTGGTTTCAGTTTTCAGCATAAGTTTAATACACAGTTAGGTAAACTTTAAAAATATTCAGGATTGTACAATATCTTTTCCATAGAATGTAATTTTTTTGTTCTTAATACAATTTTTCTTCTAGTTTGAAACTGTATTAGCAGCCTGTTCATAATGTGTCACACCTGTAAGATTCATTATATATAAAATTTTAAGCAGATTTTAAATTGCTTTTTGAATTATTTTTAGCATTGGAATTGGTAGAAAGTACATTATTAAAAGGGGTTAAGCCTTTTTTCTTAATGAAAATCTGGCTAGCATAATTGATAGGCGTCTTCCTTCTTGTGTGTAAATATAACAAATAAAGACAAATTCCTTGTTCAGTGATGATTGTAGAAGTGCTTATTGAGAAAAATGGGAGCCTTATCTTCTTTTTTCGAAAAGGAGCAGATTAGATTTGTCTTGGAATAACTATTTATATGTACAGGGATGCAAACTTCAGTCATTTAAATGGGTTACTCCTAGTTCCATTTTTTACGACCAGACAATAATAAAAGAAGAAGGCTCTTTTGCACCATAATTGGTTATCTAGCAACCCCACTGGTGGATAGTGTTATATGCAGCTACTGGTAGGTTTCACTTCCAATCCTGGTCACCGTCAAGAAAAGAGGTCTCCCCTCTTTTGTCTACGATCATTACTTACATAATATCCACTGGATTTCTACTTGCAGTGCTTTGTGTCTTTTCTATATCAATGTCACTAAGTGTGCTTATCATTATCTGTGCTTTGCTTTTGCTTAGCAATGGCTAATACCATAGCAAACAATATTCTGTGGAATCTCCATGTAGGTATCGTAGGGAGTGGTTGTCCTCCCAGTAGGCGAGATTTTCTCTCAATGCAAGAAACGATCTAAGAGATATTGTTCTCCTGCCATGTCTTTTTCCAGTAATAGTAAGAAGCGAAAGCTCTTCTGCTCTTTCGTGTCTTAACCTTCTGAGGCTCCAGTTATGGAGGATGATGGCCATAATTATAATTTATTAATGATCATAAATTATCACCTAATATTGATCATGTGTTTAGTGAACTCAAGTTGATACTTGTGACGGATCCCTTGGCTACGGCCGCTGCGCTCCCTGAACCGGATCAGTCCCAGTATCCTTTCTCCCTGATTATTCAGAAATGCATAGATATCCCTTGCCTCCTACTAGTGTATTGAGTAGTGAGCCCTATATGGCTAATTTTATCTGGGGTAACTTTTTGCTTTTGGAGAGATCTCCCATAAAGGTGTTGAAAGTCTCCCCTCCCATTCCTATGCAAGGAACCCTAGAGTTGAGACTGCCTTTTCTCCCTCTCAAAAACCAAGCTTGCCTCATATCCTCAGGCGTCCTTGGCACCGCTCTTCTCTAACAAGTTCTGTGGACTTGTAGTAGAACTCCCCATTACAATATACTGAGGTTAGTCAGACCGCTTCGGCTGCGTCGAAAACCGTAAAGCACAATAAAAAACGACAACCAATGTTTTGTTTACGTTTATCTCTGATCATAACGAAGAAGCAGACACATTTACACATCTGTGTATAGGTTAGTTTTTGCATTGAAAGCAATCTTACCAAGTATTGATTATGTGTTTATTTTGTTATTACCAATGTTCTACTTAATTTTTCTTAGAACTTCCAAATGCCATTTATATAATGTTTTTCTTTATGACGCAGCCTGAAACGGAAACCTTCCATTCGTTTGCTGTACGCTCCATCTTCGATCATAATAAACAAACGAAGGCATTAAACACGCATGATCAAAATGATAAATAATGATATTAAAAGCTTTTAGTAAATACTGTATGTTATTACAGATATTATTTACCGTATCTATATAAATTCTTACATACGTAGCAAAGCAGGTAAACTATATTTTTTTCTTTTTTTGCGTTTAATGAACAATAACAAACTGCCGCTAATGACAGAATGATAATTTACGATAATTCTAAACTGTTACTAAAGATGATTGTCCATTCCATATCCAAAATACTTTTCCTAACTTTAGTTATAAGTCGACTTGTACCCACTTCAATTATGAAACCATCTAAAAAAAAGTAAGAGGAGAAGCAAGTACTTGGCCGATTTTTAAAGTTATCGAACAATTAAGTTACCGCTTTAACGTTCGATGTGATAGAAATGGTGCAAGATTGGTGAAAGTAAGGAAAATTGAATCATGATTGATTTTCAATATAACTGAAACTTTGTGAAGCAACAAAGATTTCATTTGTTAGTGAGATAGAGAGAGGTAAGAAATGAGAGGTAGTGGAAAGTAGCCCACAGAGAGAGAGAGAGAGAGAGAGAGAGAGAGAGAGTTTTAAATGTACTTATCAAAATAATATGATAGTTATAACACATTGTGCTTATGTAATATCAACTTTATAGATGGTTTGACTAAGTTAAGAAATGGTATAAACAATACTTTGTTACTGTATTCGTACGCGCATATTCTTGAGAGCGGCAGCTAGACATCAGCTGATCTGATCACAGCCTGAAGTAAAGCAAAAAGAAGTCAGCAATAAGCAAAAATAAGTTAGCAATACTCAATTTTTAAAACACACCTGAAATTTAAAAACAAAAGTACACGTTTTCTTAATGTGCAATAAACTATTTATAGAGTAGCAAATTTCTAGAATAAAATGTTTCCTAAAAAATACTGGTTTGCTGATGAAATCGGATGCCGTATTTTAAGCTACGATTGAAATGGATGTATACGCGGTATTATTTTTTCGTTTCGTATTTAATTGACACTTTAAGAAAACTGATTTTGGTTTCTTCATCTATTTGTAAGTATTGTATAAAGAGAGAGAGAGAGAGAGAGAGAGCGAGAGAGAGAGAGAGAGAGAGAGAGAGAGAGAGAGAGAGAGAGAGAGAGAGAGAGAGAGAGAGAGAGAGAGAGAGAATATCAGCTGTTGTAATCGAATGTCGTGTTTTTATTTCGTGTATCTCCTGAAGCATGGAATTGATCGCCACAACTAACCATAATCATCTTAATTTCATTCTTAAACTCAGGTTGCCATATGTGAACTAAGGATTTATTTCTTACAGAGAGAGAGAGAGAATTCGAGGATTTCTGCATCTCTCTCTCTCTCTCTCTCTCTCTCTCTCTCTCTCTCTCTCTCTCTCTCTCTCTCTCTCGAGAGAGAGAGAGAGAGAGAGAGAGAGAGAGAGAGAGAGATTGATTTTTATAATTATACCCTGTACTCCACAAAACCAATCTTTGCAAATGAAATAAATGTATACTGTTTAAAATGTGTCAAAATATTGCCGACTCGTTACCTAAGTTTAGGCTATTCACTGCCGATAAACGAACCCAGTCTACTTGTGAAAACCTTGAATGGCCGAAGGGAAAAATAAAGCTTTTATATATACTGTACTAAACAAAAATAATGCTTTAATATACCATCATTAACACTACCATTAAAATTATCGAATGGTTGGAGAAAGATAAAAAATGCGGAGAGCGTAACCACAATTCTGTCTACATTTTGTCAGCTGGACTCACACAGTTAACAGTTGATTTCATTGTTGATGTGGAATTTTATGCTTAAATAGGCTATTTACTGTATTATGAAATTATGGTAATAAGATATGATGTTAATATTGTTTTGTAACATTTATTATAAATCACCGTATTTAGGGCTACCAATATACTGAAAAAGACAATAGACTTGATACATTTTGTAGTGTATGACTCGCAGATTTTGAACAGCTTCGCAGATACAGAAAGTTTATTTTTGAAAAACAGCGATCGCATAAAAGGGGAATCGTATAATTCGAACACGCATAATTCTGGACCGTACTGTACTTGTAACTGTTATGGAGAGAGTGAAACCTCTTAACGGAAACCTCTCCCCACCTAAGGAAGAATCTCATTTAAATGACTCGGAAGTTTGTATCCATGTAGGAATAAACTACAAATTCTAAAAACAATTTGTATTTTTCCTAGCTATACAGACACAAGTCATTTAAGCAAAGGTCCTGCCTCAACCACCACACAAGTCTTTCATCAGAATAGTGTGAAGCCTAATGGTAGCCACACACAGCACTGCCCAGCAGTGGGGTTGCTAGGAAACCAATCATGGTGCAACAGAGCCCTTTTTCTTTTAGTATTGTCCGGTTGTTGAAAACTGAACAAGGAGTAATCCATTTAAATGACTCAGGTTTTTATAGCTAGAATAATTACAAATTGTTTTTCAAATATGTAGTATTTAATTAAGAAATTCTTTCGGGTACAACGTAGGAATATAAAGTTGGGTAAAAGAAGTTAGTTATTTTTATTTTTTAAATTAGTTTTTAAAAATAGTGTGTTGTGATGAAATGTAATAAAATTTTAAGAAAATTTTAATTGTTTACATTCTGCGAGAATTTTTTACACACACATTCTGCTGTATTTTGCTAAGAGAATGTTAAACAAATTAGTACTGTACTCCAAATGAAGCATCTTTAGATTCATTGGCTAACTGTCTTAATAAATTTTCCCATTTACCTCTCCCCAGGCTTGAAATTACAAGGAGCTCAGTCCCAAGATAATCGCCTCAACCTTACTCCAACTATTTTAACGGATTTACCACTTGTGAACCTCAACTGGATTCGGCAGGAAGCTACTGAAAACAACAAAATAACACTCCCAGTTTATCTCAATGCCACACGAGCAGATCTGCTGTTCACTGTAGACTTGGAGATGATGGCAGGCCAAAGTGCCCATAGTTTCTATGAAAGAGGTGTTGCTCTTTTGGCTTCTACCAGTTTGAATTAAGGTGGAATGTAAAAATTAAAGTTGAAAATTTTTGGTTAAATGAATCTCTTTCTGTATTACTATTTGGCAATACCATTGGCTTGAAACCAAAATTTTTTTTATTAATCATCTATTGTCATTTTTAAGATAGAATAAATAAGATTGCTTAAATGAAGTTGTTATTTAACTTGTTGGTTAAGCATGTAGATTTTACTGCATTATTAGCTCCAGCTGCCATCCGTAAGTCGGTGTATTATCATGTATAATAGAGGGTCTTATGTATTCCTGTTGTAATTTGAATGAAGGGATGACTACCAGGTTGCCATTGTTTTCGGCTGAATTTGTGGTAGAATGTTTGTGTGACATTACCACCTAGTTAAAGTTTGAATTGCCATATCCATCTTTACTGAAAGTATACTCCTATTAAAGGACAAATAGATTTTTTGAGACTAAATAATTTTCTATAGCTTATTCCTTCCAAATTGCATCAAGCTATGACAGTCCCTTATTTATATTAGAAGGAAACTCCCATACTCTTGTTCAATTTTTACTGCTGAGCTGTACGCAATAATTCTCGCAGTCCAACATATTTTTAAAAATGGCAACCAAAATAGTTTTTATACAATTTTTACGGATTCCAATAGTGTTTTACTCTCATTAAAACAAATTATGCCAGGCCATCATCTAGTACAAGAGGTGCAGGACTGGTTAGTACTTCTGCAATCTAGGAAGAGTATCAGTGTTCACTTCTGTTGGGTCCCTGCCCATGTTGGGGTGGATGGGAATGAACAAGTTGATAAGGCAGCAAAGGAAGCTTCAGGGCTAAGTAATCCATCCCCCTTGAGTATTCCTTACAAAGATCTTAAAAGTGAGATTCATCTTTACTGTAAAAATAAGTGGCAAGCTCGATGGTCTGAACTGACCACCAATACAAAATTGAAACAAATCCACCCATTGGTGGATAAATGGTCATGTTGTAATTCTACAAGTAGAAGGGATACCATTATTTTAACTAGGCTGCGTATTGGCCATACACATGCAACGCACAATTATTTAATGAAGAGTGGGGAAGGGAGACAGGCCCCTCTTTGTAATACCTGTCAAGTGACAATGGATGTTAAACATATTTTAGTCGATTGTCCTGTTTTTAATCTCCAGAGGAGGACACATTTACTCCAGGACAAACCGTTAAGAGATATACTGGGGGAAAACTGTAATACCCTGAACTTGAGAAAATTTATACAAAGTATTGGGTTATATTACGAGCTATAATTGATTTTATTAATTTATTTATTTATTTTACCCTTTTAATCCCTATTTACTTCACATCTAGATTTTATTGTATGAAAGTGTTAAGATTTGTATTAAAGGTTAAAATGATACTAAATGGTGTGAGTGTACAGATATGATTGAATGATTTTCGTTATATAGCGCTGAATGGCCTTTGATGCCCCAGTGCTTGGCTTAATGCCTAAATCCCATATTCAATCAATTCAATCAATCCCTTATTTATAGCATGTGCCTGTTTTAACTAATGTTCTTCATCAGGAGAGATCTTGTTGGGTGTCTATTCAGTGGATGTACCAGTCTCTGACAAGTTGATTAACATCATCTCTTTAAAAGAAGGAAATTTTCTCACCTTTTTTAAATGACTTAAGAAGTAAAGAAGAGATAAATCAGTTATCAAAGCTATTATTCATATTATTATTACTAGCCAAGCTACAGCCCTAGTTGGAAAAGCAAGATGCTATAAGCCCAAGGGCTCCAACAGGGAAAAATAGCCCAGTGAGGAAAGGAAATAAATAAATAATGAGAATAAATTAACAATATATAATTCTAAAAACAGTAACAGCGTCAAAACAGATATGTCCTATATAAACTATTAACAATGTCAAAAACAGATATGCGAGTGAAATGAAATTGGAGAGCCAACCACTCTACCCGAGTTCAGAGGTTTTTGGTCATAGACAAACTTATGTGGTCCACAAATATTGAAGACTAACCTTTGATTAAATTTACATTGGTTGGAGCTTGTTAGTATGGCTTTGGACACTTCTATCAAGTCTAGATAGATCTTGTCTCTTGTTCTTGCTCACCAACAGAGATTCATTGTTTTGGAGAGCCCGGGTGTTCACTGAAAGCAGGCCTTTTCCTGGAGAGAGATTAATGGCAGAAAGTACCACCTTCTCTGTTGCTGACTCTATGGTCATGGATTCCTCAGCCATTGCCTCTAGAGGCAGTGGTCAGATGCAGCCTTGTACTTTACCAGGATGACGTTCACCCCCAAAGATCAAGCGAAGTATCAAAGGCTTATGATATCTAGAGGAAAGGTCATCATCTTTCTTTCTCACTAGACATACAACCAGTAAGGTAACAGGGTGCTGAAGAGACAGGATGGAGTTCTGTTCTAGATCCCTAGGAAGGTTGGCACAGAGGCAGTATTGGTATTAAGAAATGCATCAGTGATGGGTTCCTTGCCACATTTTTAAGAGTGAAATTGTGGTAGTGGTGGAGGACCAACTGTTGAACCTCCGCAGTTTAATGCGCGGTATTCTGTAAGATCCCTAACCCTTTGAACTGTGCTCGTTCCTTATGGGGTGGCAATGCTTTCTGGCTAAGGCTTGAGGATCCCTAGCAACTTCTTCCTTGAGGAAGATGACAGACTCGGCTTCACCCTATTGTGCCCCCCTTCCGGCCGAGTACTCAAAGGGAGGGAGGGGGGAGACTGAGGTTGGCAATCCCCCTCTCCAACTGATGCAAGTAAGGGGATGCCTGTCAAGCTATTGGTCAAAGTGGCTGTGTCACAAGGCAGAGTCTTTGATGGTAAGTGTCCTTTGAGATGGCTACTTAATGCTTTTCCAGAACCATTTCTAAACTGACCATGTTCTGGACCTACCTGCCAGGATTACAGAAAACTCTGGCCCTTTTGAAAGAGGTGGAAGGGATGGAATGCCAGAGAAGATTGTGCTTTAAATTATGGATGATAATTCATGCGTTTACCATCCACTCCTCATGATGGAGAAGTTGTGGGAGCTGAAGACCGTCCATGAACCTCTCTCCTATAAACATTTTTGTTCAACAGAGGTAGTGCAACTGTTTTTCGTTAGATAACAACCCCACTCAGCATTGATGATTTTTTCTTGGCCATTTGTTGTAGGTGGTGAGGTTTGTTTCCCAGGAACATCTCCCCATGAGATAGCCTCAGTGGTGTCAGAAGTGTTGCTGGTCAGCAGGTATGGATTTCCTCACCAACCTGTACTGGTGGAGCAGAAGGTACCTGACAATCTTGCCTAGCGGCAGAACGACAGGAACCTTGCCACGGGAGTCCCACTCAATGCACCCCATATTATTTTTTTTTTTCCATCATTATTATTATTATTATTATTATTTATTATTATTATCATGATTATTTATTGTTATTATTTATTTATCATTTTTATTTTTTATTATTATTATTATTCATTATTATTATCATTATCATTTATTATTATTTTTTGTTATTTATTATCATTATTATTATTGTTACTTATTATTATCATTATTATTTATTATTGTTACTTATTATTATCATTATTATTTATTATTTATTACTTATTATTATTATTCATTATTATTATTTATTATTGTTATTTATCATTGTTATTATTATTATTATCATTATTATTATTAATACTTGCTAGGCTACAACCTTAGTTAGAAAAGCAGGTTGCTATAAGCCCAGGGGCTCCAACCGGGAAAATAGTCAGTGAGGAAAGGAAACGGGGAAAATAAAATATTCTAAGAACAATAACAACATTAAATTATTTCCTGTAAAACTTTAAAAACTTACCAAAACAAGAGGAAGAGAAATAAGATTGAATATCGTGCTTGAGTGTACCCTCTAGCAAGAGAACTCTAACCCAAGACAGTGGAAGACCATGGTACAGAGGTTATGGTACTAGCCAAAACTAGAGAACATGGTTTGATTTTGGAGTGTCCCTATGCTAGAAGAGCTGTAACCATAGCCAAAGTCTCTCTTCTATCCTTACCAAGAGGAAAGTGGCCACTGAACAATTACAGTGCAGCAGTTAACCCCTTGGGTGAAGAAGATTCGTTTGGTGATCTCAGTTTTGTCAGGTGTATGAGGACAGAGGAGAATATGTTAAGAATAGGCCAGACTATTCGTTGTATGTGTAAGCAAATGGAAAATGAACCGTAATTAGAGAGAAGGATCCTATGTAATACTGTCTGGCCAGTCAAAGGACCCCATAACACTCTAGTGGTAGTATCTCAACGCATGGCTGGTGCCTTGGCCAACCTACTACCTCTACGAGATGCTTTGGTTTTAAGATGCATCAAAGAACGTGTAGGGCATTCACATGGACAAATTAGATACTGCAAGATGTAAACACTTCACATTACAGTTTCTAAATAACTATTTGTTCAACATAAGATGTAACTTTTGGCGAGGATGCAGCCAGGATTAGGGGAACTTTGAAATCTAATCACAAACTATTTTTTGTTTTATTTTTTCTTTGGTTTTAGCCTGGTTTCAGGAAGTCTTATGCATTCTCCCTTTGTTCTTTGGCAGAAATTATATTTTACAAGTCTACTAAAGAAGTTTATGGAACTCTTAGGGTAGATTAAAAAAATATATTTCTAAGTTATATTTAAATCTTCAGATGTGTGGACTGGAGAAGAACAACAGCTGGACATCAAAGTTATGGAAATGTTTGTAACATTTTGGATTCTGTAAGTATTTCAGCAATGGGTGATGGGTCTTTCAGTTGGGCTTACAAGTGACAACACCACTTAGGTGGCATATGTCAACAAGCAAGAAGACTATCTCCCTGTCTCTCTGGAAGTTGACAAAGCTGATTCACATGTGGGTGGCATGCCATGCCATTGTACAGTTAGCTCAATGGTCTGAGGCAAGTTATGGGGACAGTGTGGTCTTAACGTAATTGTATGGCACAGAAGGTTTTTATCGTTGTGGGGCTCACCTGTGATTAACCTGTTGCCACATGGCTAAACAGGAAACTCCCATTGTTCCATCATGGAACCATGAGCAAAGTTCAAGGATACGCTTAAGTACCCATATCACACGTCTGGAAAGTTGCTTGCACTTCAAATGTGGAGGCTATCCAGTATGTCCTCCAAGCCAGAGGATTTTTTTTTTTAAACTTCAAATGAGATATCTGGATACTTGATACAATCTTCTGCAGCTGTCTCTCAGGCATAGCAGGTCATTTTCTGCTATCGGTGTTGTACGAGTCTCTTTAGTCGGAGGATCTCTTCAACTTATAATGGTCTTCCTTGATATTTCAGCTGTGAAAGGGTATCTCAAATTTGAGCAAGGTCTTAAGACTGCAGGGGTTGGACTTCAAACTCCCAAGTTGGTAGCAACCCTATTCCTCCAATCTCTTATGCATACACTATATGAGCCCCTGAGGAGATAATCTGACAGGAATCTACCCTCAAGACCTTTTTTTCCTAGACTGAAATTCTGCAAAGAGGGTAAGTGAGTTGCACTGGCTCTTGTCAGTTTAGACACTTGGGGGTTAGGTGCCTGGTCTCCTGCTTTGTGCCTGACTTTTTGGGTAAATAACAGAACCTGTCTATCCATAATCCCAGGTTTGAGGCATTTTCCTTACCCTCCCTCTGAGATGCTTTGGACGAGGATAGAGATAAGATGCTTTTAAGCTCCCTGGTGACTGACATATTGATTTTGTTTACATGGGGAGTTACGTGGGGTCACAGGGGGTTCTTTGAAATTCCTGGCTGAAATTCAGTTGATGACAAATAGTTCTTAAGAGAATAAGTTCTGCTAAACAGGATTAGAAATAAATATTGTTCAAATGATTGAAGAAAATTAATTAGGATGGCTACAATGATGCCAAATGAGAGGAGTGAGAATTAAGAGATGCGAATGGTACAAAGACCAGTACCAGGTTATACAGGAGCAGCTGAGAATAAACATTGCCATACATAGGGTCAACACAAACAAAGTGTTTATAAGAAGGTAAGACGTATATAAAGGTGTTGAATAAAATATATCCTTTTGAAAGAGGAGACGGCCAAACCCACAATAAATTGTCTGAGAAGCACATTTAATCAAAGAATAGAAAATATAAATTTTATGATATAATGTTTGAGACAGCAATACGGAAGGAGAAGGCTCACTGATAAAGAGTTATAGAAGAATTGGGAAGTGCAGCTACTGGAATTAAGTCAAAAGACCCAATGAAGTACTCTAGATTAAAAAGTACAAATGCTGCAATAAATCAAAATTTGTATTGTATGTTCCACAACTGGGTAAGGGGACAAAACGATAAAGAGGAAATGTATAATGTGACAAAAGAATTCTAGAAGGAAGGTATGACGGAGAAAAGTATAGCCTACTTATGGTTGTAGATTTTAATTGTGAAATGGGAAAATTAGTATAGTAGTTGAAATAAAGCCAAAGTATCAGCAGGTAGGAGGATGCCATTAGAATTGGCAGAAACCATAAATTTGAGTAGGTTTATGAAAGAAATGTTTAAGAAGTTACATTGATGAACTGACAATAGATTATGGACATAAAAAGGTTGATGAAGGAGGATTTAAGAACTTTTACTGTACATAGATGAAAAGTAAATACCAATATTGAACAAGCAAAAATTTAATTAACATTCAAGTGGATGATGGGGTTTTTGAAAAAATTAAATACATTTTAAAGTTATGATGACAATTCGACAAGTCTATTTAATATTTTGATCCCTTAAAAATAAGAATGCAATAGAATATGAAAAGAATGGTTCAAAATATTAAAAATGAGATCATAAAAGAAAAAAAAAAGAGAAAATAGATACCATACAAAAGTCCAAAGGGAGGGAGTTAAACATAGCCAATGGCTGATGACTTTATATAATATATATATATATATATATATATATATATATATATATATATATATATATATATATATATATATATATATATATATATATATATATATATATATTACTACTACTACTACAGACACAGCAAGATGCTTAAGAAACAACAACTAATAAATGTTAAGATAAGATTGACAAGATTTTCTTAATTCAGTGTGGAGGGATAAATGGTAGATCAACAGCATATCACCTAATAACATCAAATGCTGTAAATGAATGTGCAGTACTGTAATAACTAATCAGGGACCTTTGGTTATTTTTTAGGAATGCAGTAAATATTTTGTACATAGTTTATTCTTAAAGGACTGTGCATTATAGTATTAAAGTATTGGAGTGGGGGAACTGGTAGGTAATACTGATACCATGTTGATAGCAATTTGAATGCGAAAAATAGATCTAATCAATAGTTCAGTCAGAAAAAAAAACAAAGGAAATTAGTACTGAAGAAAATGTAAGACAGGCTACCTTTTATTTTTGGCTGTAGGCTACTGTAACTGTCAAAGTCAATATTATATGCAGAAAGATAATGGCCTCTATCAGAAATGGTAGATTAAAATCTTTGATTCATGTTAATGATAATGTCCCCCATTAACAAAAGATATAAAGTAGAAAAACACTTAAGTAACTACCATACTATGGAAGAGCTAAAGAAATTTACTTTCAGTAAACTTTTTCAAATGTCAGTGGTTTTAGTAAAAAGGTGCAAATCAGAAATAAGAAAGATTAAAGGCATTGTCGAAAAACACAGTAGGCTAAAGGAGTTTAAATATGTAGGACAATGGTATCCTACTCAGAAAAATGAGGCTTCGGTCTTAGTATATATATAAAAAATAGAATATATGGTACAAGAAGTTAGGAAGTACTGTATGATGACGTTGATAGAGTAGAAGAATTAGCATTGCTTGTAGTTATAGAGACTTAATGATTATAAAAGGAGAGTTTGAACAAGTTTCAACCACTTCTTTGATGAGAAAATAGACTAGTATAAAAAATGTGATACTTTTTCATAACACTAGATAATAAATGATTAGGGAAATAGTTGAAGATAATGATATGGTAATGAAATGGGGAATGTTGGAAAACAGTTTTTAAGAAATATGTAAAAAGTACAATTTTAAAACTGAAGTAAAAAAAAAAAACAAGAACCAAATAAAAATAAAAAGTAAAGTGGTAATTTAGATAAAAAAATAGAATAAAAGAAAGTAAAGATGATAAAGTTGAGGTATGTAAATAATAATGCAAACTGAATTACATAGAATTTAACAGTAAGGAAAGCTATCAGAGTAATGAAAACAATGTTTAAGATCATACATTAAAAAGAAAATATAATAATTGAACTGTAATAATAATACCAATTCCCTAATATCGCAAGAGGGTCTGCCCCTCTCTTTTATTCTTCTCCTGTACTTCTCTTTCTCCCTTTTTTCTTAATCTTTCCCATCACGAGTACCTGCCTTTGAGCTATAAACTGGATTGTATCCAGGGGTACTCTTCCTTTCCCATTATTCCCCACTTCCCTATTCTTATCCTAATTATTATATTGTTTAAAAGAAATCATAGAAACGGGAACAAGAATCACAGAATTTGTTTATCTGTTGATGGAGACAGATGATACAACAGACTACATTTTTAGTCCTAAAGAATTCAGAATATTAAGAAGCTCTGAAGCAGTTGAACATCTACAGTACATAATCTTTGTGTTGTAGAGTGAGAGACCTGACGAGCCGTTGCGTAGGTTAGATACTATACTACTACTACTGCTGATCTTCTACGGCCTTAGTATTGCATTGCACGTATAAACATAGTGACTAACGTTATGGAAAAAAATCAATATTAATGACATATACACTATTTCTTCAAGATTCAGAATTGGACACTAATTGCTGCATACATTCGGTAGGTAATTTAGACGTGTTTAACTATTCACACTGGTAGCCTAATAAGTATATGGTCCCGTTAGAGTAAAGAGATTATTATTATTATTATTATTATTATTATTATTATTATTATTATTATTATTATTAATTGTTACTTAGATTGGTTGAACTACCAGTGGTAGACAGTATATGATTCAATTATAGAACAGTGCAATGTCAGTTAGGACATTAAAACTCGCATAATTGAACAGATCTTTGCATATACGCTATTTTAAATACCAAATGGTACTGGCGGAAACCTCTATTAACGAAATTACGGATTATAATAAAAAAATACCCATTTTGCTCCTTTGGTTGTCAAAGCACATACCATAGGAGCCTCCTTAGGAGCCTTTGTATATCAGCGGCCAGTTCCTCGTGTGTTCATTAAAAATGAACATCAACTAACCTAAACCTTCCCCCCTAACCTAACATACAAGCTGTGTCCTTACCTATTTACCTAACAGGGGGTTGACCCCCCCTTACACTTCCTTATTCTAAGTTAGACATAATAATACAAAATGGTGGCCGCTATCATACATACAACCCGCCTTGTTCTACCTGGTAGCTCAGAAAAAGGTAATTCCTTACAATAGCTCCACCACTAATAATTTTGATTTTTTTTCTGATGAATTAGTGTTTTATCTAAAGCTGACTTTTTTTTTTTAGGAGGAACAGTATTTTTACCCTATTTGTTAACTTTTCCAATCTTGGGGGACCCCCAGTGGGAAAATGAGGTTTTGGGGTCGGCAAAGAATTAAAGAATACGTTTTAATATACGAATAATGGCACATGTAGATTTAGCAATAAACAAGGCCACCACCTAACCGGTTCATATATGATACTCTAATTTCTAGTAAAACTGGAATTCGCTATAAGAAATGGACGAGTGCTGGTTAGTTTGGTATTTGTCTCTATATGTTTGATAGGGGTGGGGCATAATAACTTACGTATCGGTCTATTAAAATGTGAAGTATATTTTTCACAAGTCCATTGTTTACATCTGAGAGACTGAAGGGGACTTGTTACGCATGCGTTTTTTCCCATGGTTTGAGGAGTTTTCTGTGTATTTACAGTGACATATTTGTCAGGTAGTTTTTTTTAAAACCAATTAACAGCTTACAAGTACAACAGCCATTTTTTCCCACCTCCGTGTTCAGTTTCCACTTAACCACCATCTTGGAAAGATGTCTCCTACAGTGAACTTAAGGGAAACACATCAATCAATTTTGAAATTTAGTGTAATTTTGTTTAAGTCGGCAATTGATTAAGATGGAAATGCTCTCCGTCTAGTGTAAAGCTATTGTTACTCGTGTGTAATTAAAAAATAACAGCGAAATAATGCCTCAGAGGTCCGATTCTGACTTAATTTTCATGGAAGGCCAGCACATTTTCTACTGCAAAGCTTTTGTAATGATTGCCAAGAAAACCAAAAAGGCGACAATGTCAATCATAAAGTAAGGAATCATTTGGGTATATTGTAAGGATGAATTTGTGATTTACTTTTAGTTTGTGACCTGGGAAGGGGTGGGTGTCCAGCTAGGGGTTGTGACCTGGGAGGGGGGGTCTGCCCCCCCGGCTAGGGATTGTGACCTGGGAACTACTAGGTTAGGTTAGGTGGGTTTGTTAGGTTCTGTACCCTTTTACAAATCTCAAAAGTGTTAAATAATCATGTTTGGCCGGTTTTCAGCCATTTACATGACCGTGTATTTTTTCAACTGGTTATCTTGGGCTTATTTGGCATTTCTAACCATTATTATTGCTGTAAATCACTTGTTTATGATATTTCCCCACCTGAATAAACCTCGGTTTCCCACTGGCATCCCCCATAATTGTGTTTATATAAGGGGGTCCAAAAACTCATGAACGGATGGTTTGCCCCAATAATCACGATCAGAAATGCATAGAACACAAGATAATGAGTAGGAAAAATATATGGTTCATGTATTTGGCTTGAAATTAAAGTATCATATATTTACCAAAACACCTAACCTAACCTAACCTATTAGCTGTATCCTTACTTAGCAGGGGCGGTGGGGGGCGAAGCCCTCCTCCGACCCCCCTTACACAACCATATTAAATATAGGACAACCTAAAACCCTTTGTGTACTTACTTAGGTTGGAGGGTAAAGGTGAGCTGCACCTTTCCAACTCCATACCCAAAGCACAATAACCTCACGAATGAATGAGCACCAATCATTCATAGTTTTTAAATATTTAACTTAGCCGGTGAATATATAATAGCTGCAACTCTGTTGCTCGACAGACACATACATAAAAAACTCGCCAGCGATCGCTATGCAGGTTGCGGGTGTGCCCACCAGCGCCAACTGTCGGCCAGATACCACTCTCGATGTAAACAAAACCTTCAATTTCTTCTCTGTCGACGTGTCGACAAGACGTACTTTACTCGCTGTTGAACCTGGAGTTTTTCCCATCATATTTGGTGAAGTACTTTAATTTGGTTTGAGCTTTCGCAGTACAGGTGTTTTTCTTCAAATAAATCCTTGAACTCTTTTTTGAATCGGATTAATTGTTGATGACTTAGATCGTTTTTTGGAATTTTCCCTTGACTAATTCAAAATGGCTGACCCTTCTCAAGTTCCCAAGTTTCGAAAGTGTAATGCTAGGGACTGTCATAGGCGTCTTCCAAAGGCTTCTCTCGACCCTCACACTGTTTGTTCCAATTGTCGGGGTAAAACCTGTCAATTGGAAGATCGGTGTGAGGAATGCGTGGGCCTTTCGGAATTCGATTTTATCGAATTTGATAAATATACACGCAGACTAGAGAGAGATAGGGTAAGGAGAAGTTCTTCTAGGTCGGTAGATTTTTCCTCTCCACATGCCCCTGAACCTATTCCTTCCCCTGTAGTGGTTGTTCCTAACCCCCCTCCTAGCACTCAGGAACCGTCGATGGCAGACATGATGCGTGCTATTCATGCCTTGGGGGAGAGAGTTGAGGCTTTAGCAAGTGACCGAAATCAACTCATGGCGGACGTAAAGGAGCTCAAGTGCCAAAGTGCCACGAAGGATAGTGTCAAAGTGCCTAGTGTTGCGCAAAGTGTTGTGAACAGTGTTGCGACCGAGGGTTCGTCTGTTCGTGCCTGTCGTCCACCTAGTCCGGGACCTCTTGCAAGCTCCCAAGCCCAGGGGAGAAGCAATGTTGTACGACTTATGGGTTCGAGAGGACTTGATCAGCGAACAGACGTTCCCTCTTTGGTATCAGGCGGATCTCGTCAAGATCGCCCCTACCAAAGTAAGACGAGAGAGCCCATTTTTACCTCGTCGTCCGAAGGTGTTTCACGTAAGAAACCTTGGACCAAGGTCTCTAGACCTTTAAAGCGTAAGTCGGTCCCTTCAGGACAAGTCCAACGTCCCGGATGTAGCCACTGGGACAGTTCGGACCCGTTGCCGTCATCTGATGACTGCTCGCCGCCTAAGAGAGGCAAAGTTGTGCCGTCTCATTCGCTAACCCCGTCTGTTACCGCACCTGCTTCCGTAGACCCTAAATGGGTGTTACTGCAAGATATGCAGTCCAAGCTTGCGTCCTTGATGGAGGACTACAACGCTGAGAAGGTTTCCGATGAACCTACTGGCCATCAGCCATCCAAGCGTTCGGTTGTGCGTCCTGTTGACGTGGATGTAGCTTTCTCGCGTCAACCAGTTGGTGTGGTACCTCCACCGATGCGACCCAGTGTGGATTTCCAGCCGCACGTTGACGTTAGGCAACGCACTGATGCGATTGGTGACGTTCAGGACGTTCATCAACCATCAGAGTTGACTTGTTTTGACGCGGTGCGTCAACTTCCGCAACCCGGTATGGTGTTGACTGCACAACCCAGACGGTCTAAACAGTCTCGGGTGGACGCTGTGCGTCCTCGCGCACCTGTTGTTGTTGACAGTTCCCAGACTGTTCAGCAGTTCCAGGACGCTGCGTCCGGCTCCGTCACGTATGCACCAGTGCGACCGGACTCTGCGAGTCAAACGTTGCCTACACCTTTGCCGTTTTCTCATCAGTTATCGGATGAGGAACTGTCAGATGAGGACGTTGCTGAACCACAGCCTGAGGATCAGCCTTCAGAATTAGATGAGCCTAAAGCAGTTCAACCATCCTTGGACTTTAGAAAAGTCATGGCTGTTTTTAAAGAGTTGTTCCCTGATCACTTTATTTCTGTGGCTCCTCGTTCGCCGCCGTCCGAGTTTGTCTTAGGCGTTCCTGCTACCATGCCTGCCTTTACTAAACTCGTTCTCTCTCGCTCATCCAAGAGAGCTTTACGGCTGTTAGGCGATTGGTTAGAGACCAAGAGGAGTTTAGGGAAGACGGCGTTTGCCTTCCCCCCGTCTAAACTCTCGTCTAGATCGAGCGTCTGGTATGCCACGGGAGAAGTTCTTGGCTTGGGAGTTCCTGCCTCTGCCCAGGGCGACTTCTCAAGTCATGTAGACTCTCCCCGCCGCCTTGCCATGAGACGCTCGAAGATTAGTTGGTCACCCTCGGACCTGGACCACCTTCTTAAAGGCATATTTAGGGCGTTTGAAGTCTTTAACTTCCTGGACTGGTGTTTGGGAGCCCTGAGTAGGAAAATCTCATCTGCCGATAGGGATGTTTCCTTACTCATTATGTCCTGCATGGACAAGGCCGTCCGCGATGGGTCCAACGAGCTTGCCGCTTCATTCACGTCCGGAGTCCTTAAGAAACGAGAGTCTCTGTGCTCTTTTCTATCAGCAGGAGTGACGCCATGCCAAAGATCTGAGCTACTCTTTGCGCCCTTGTCTAAGTGCTTGTTTCCTGAAGTCTTGGTTAAGGAAATTGCCTTGTCTTTAGTGCAGAAGGACACCCACGATTTAGTTGCGTCCTCGGCTCGCAAAGCTCCCCCTTTGCCTGCCTTGTCTGCTAGACCTAGGATGGACACTCCAGCGTCCAGGTTTATCCCGCCCTTTCGTGGCAGAGCCTCCAGCAGGGGAGGTGCTCGTGCCGAAGGGAAGAGAGGGAAGAGGAAAGGATCCAAGTCCTCTAAGGGCAGAGTCTGACTGCCCGCAACTTCAGACAGCAGTAGGTGCCAGACTCAAGAACTTCTGGCAAGCCTGGGAGAAGAGAGGCGCAGATCAACAATCTGTGAGGTTGCTCAGAGAGGGGTACAAAATCCCTTTTGTACGCAGACCTCCTCTAGCGACGTCCCCCATCGATCTCTCTCCCAGGTACCGAGAGGAAGAAAAGAGACAAGCCCTGAAACTGGAAGTGTCTCTTTTGCTAGAGAAGGGAGCGGTGGTCAAAGTCTCGGACCTTCAATCACCGGGGTTTTACAACCGTCTCTTCCTAGTATCAAAGAAGACAGGAGGTTGGAGACCGGTGCTAGACGTCAGTGCTCTGAATGTCTTTGTCACAAAGACGAAGTTTACCATGGAGACCACAAAGTCAGTCTTAGCAGCGGTCAGAAAGGGAGACTGGATGGTCTCTCTAGACCTAAGGGACGCTTACTTCCACATCCCCATTCACTCAGACTCCCAACCTTTTCTGAGATTCGTCTTCGAAGATGTGGTGTACCAGTTTCGGGCCCTGTGCTTTGGCCTAAGCACAGCTCCTCTCGTATTTACGAGGCTTATGAGGAATGTGGCAAAATTCCTCCATTTATCGGACATCCGACCCTCCCTTTATTTGGACGACTGGCTTCTCAGAGCCTCTTCCAGTCATCGCTGTCTGAAGGATCTCACTTGGACTCTAGATCTGACCAAGGAATTGGGACTCCTAGTCAACTTGGAAAAGTCTCAGCTGGTCCCATCCCAAACTATTCTGTATTTAGGGATGGAGATTCACAGTCAAGTTTTTCGGGCTTTTCCGTCGGCCCCCAGAATAGATCAAGCCCTACTCTCCATCCAGAAGATGTTGAAGAAAGAACGCTGCTCAGTCAGGCTTTGGATGAGTCTGGTAGGAACGCTGTCATCCCTGGAGCAATTTGTCTCGCTAGGAAGGCTACACCTCCGACCTCTTCAATTCCATCTGGCTTTTCACTGGAAAAAGGACAAGACGCTAGAGGCGGTCTCGATCCCGATTTCCGAAAAGATAAAGACTTGTCTGACTTGGTGGAAGGACAATATCAGCCTACGAGAGGGTCTTCCCCTGGCAGTTCAGAAACCCAACCACGTTCTCTTCTCGGACGCATCGGACTTGGGCTGGGGCGCGATGCTGGACGGTCGGGAATGCTCAGGTCTGTGGAACTCGAGTCAGAGGAGCATGCATATCAACAGCAAGGAGCTTTTGGCGGTTCATCTGGCCTTGAGAAGCTTCGAGAATCTCCTTCGAGGCAAGGTGGTGGAGGTCAACTCGGACAACACCACGGCCTTGGCGTACATTTCCAAACAGGGAGGTACCCACTCATTGACTCTGTACGAGATCGCAAGGGACCTGCTCATCTGGTCAAAAGATCGAGGCATCTCCCTAGTAACGAGGTTCATCCAGGGCGACTTGAACGTCCTAGCGGATTGTCTCAGTCGGAAAGGTTAAGTAATTCCAACCGAATGGACCCTCCACAAGGATGTGTGCAAGAGACTTTGGGCGACTTGGGGTCAACCCACCATAGATCTCTTTGCAACCTCGCTGACCAAGAGGCTTCCAATCTATTGCTCTCCAGTCCCAGACCCAGCAGCAATACATATAGATGCCTTCCTCCTAGATTGGTCAGATCTAGATCTTTACGCATTCCCACCATTCAAGATTGTCAACAAGGTACTGCAGAAATTCGCCTCTCACGAAGGGACAAGGTTGACGTTAGTTGCTCCCCTCTGGCCCGCGAGAGAATGGTTCACCGAGGTACTTCGATGGCTAGTAGACGTTCCCAGAAGTCTTCCTCTAAGAGTAGACCTTCTACGTCAGCCACACGTAAAGAAGGTACACCAAAGCCTCCACGCTCTTCGTCTGACTGCCTTCAGACTATCGAAAGACTCTCGAGAGCTAGAGGCTTTTCGAAGGAGGCAGCCAGTGCGATTGCTAGAGCGAGGAGAGCGTCTACCATTAGAGTTTACCAATCGAATTGGGAAGTCTTCCGAGACTGGTGCAAGTCAGTTTCCGTATCCTCGTCCAGTACCTCTGTAGCCCAAATAGCTGATTTTCTCTTATACCTGAGAAAAGTACGATCCCTTTCAGCTCCTATTATCAAGGGCTACAGAAGCATGTTGGCCTCGGTCTTCCGGCATAGAGGCTTAGATCTTTCCAACAATAAAGATCTGCAAGACCTCCTTAAGTCTTTTGAGACCTCTAAGGAACGTCGTTTGGCTACACCTGGGTGGAATTTAGACGTGGTCCTAAGATTCCTCATGTCAGACAGGTTTGAGCCTTTACATTCAGCCTCCCTGAAAGATCTCACTCTTAAGACTCTTTTCCTGGTATGCTTAGCCTCAGCTAAAAGAGTCAGTGAGCTTCATGCCTTCAGCAAGAACATCGGGTTTTCGTCAGAAAAAGCTACTTGTTCTCTGCAGCTTGGTTTCCTAGCCAAAAATGAGCTACCTTCTCGTCCTTGGCCTAAATCTTTCGATATTCCTAGCTTATCGGAGATCGTAGGCAATGAACTAGAAAGAGTATTATGCCCTGTTAGAGCTCTTAAGTTCTACTTAACTCGTACTAAACCTTTACGAGGCCAATCTGAAGCGTTATGGTGTTCGGTTAAGAAACCATCCTTGCCTATGTCAAAGAATGCTTTGTCATATTTTATCAGATTGTTAATACGAGAAGCTCATTCACACTTGAGTGAGGAAGACCGATCTTTGCTTAAGGTTAAGACGCACGAGGTTAGAGCTGTAGCAACTTCCGTGGTCTTTAAGCAAAATAGATCTCTGCAAAGTATAATGGACGCAACCTATTGGAGAAGCAAGTCAGTGTTCGCGTCATTTTACTTGAAAGATGTCCAGACTCTTTACGAGAACTGCTACACACTGGGACCATTCGTAGCAGCGAGTGCAGTAGTGGGTGAGGGCTCAACCACTACAATTCCCTAATTTCATATCCTTTTAATCTGTCTCTTGAAATGTTTTAATGTTGTTTTTATGGGTTGTCCGGAAGGCTAAGAAGCCTTTCGCATCCTGGTTGATTTGGCGGGTGGTCAAAGTCATTTCTTGAGAGCGCCCAGATTAGGGGTTTGATGAGGTCCTGTTGTATGGGTTGCAGCCCTTGATACTTCAGCTCCTGGGAGTCTGTCAGCATCCTAAGAGGATCGCTGGGCTCAGTAAGGAAGACGTACTTACAAGGCAGAGTAATCGTCTAAGTCGACTTCCTTACCAGGTACCTATTTATTTTGGTTTTGTTATATTGATAACTGTCAAAATGAAAAAACTCTTAGCTTATACGATGTAAACATATTTAACTCTGGTCCCTACCCACCTCCTTGGGTGTGAATCAGCTATTATATATTCACCGGCTAAGTTAAATATTTAAAAATGATATTTTAATTATAAAATAAATTTTTGAATATACTTACCCGGTGAATATATAAATTAAACGACCCTCCCTTCCTCCCCAATAGAGACGCAGTGGGATGAGAAGAAATTGAAGGTTTTGTTTACATTGAGAGTGGTATCTGGCCGACAGTTGGCGCTGGTGGGCACACCCGCAACCTGCATAGCGATCGCTGGCGAGTTTTTTATGTATGTGTCTGTCGAGCAACAGAGTTGCAGCTATTATATATTCACCGGGTAAGTATATTCAAAAATTTATTTTATAATTAAAATATCATTTTAACGAGGGCATGGTTCCTACTGTCTACGATCTATATCGTAGGGAAGAGAACCTTGGGTCAAATGTCAAAGCCAGTTGGCACGGACTTCCTCTCTCCTAAGAGGTAAGTCATCCCCTATAAATAGCGAAGGGTTTGTATTTCGTGAAGGAACAAATGACAAATTTGAAAGTAATTAGTATTTTTCCTGACGATACAAACCTGGAGCTATTGATACAAGTTGGCCCTCCAGCCCTGCCCCTCTAGAAAGTCATACCCGAAAGCAAAGTGGGTTCTCAGCCCAAGTGTGTGAGTGAGCGGCTACCCTCCCAGCCCTCCCGCTAACTGGCGGTTAGGGAGGTTATCCTTCGCTAAAATTCTTGTGGCTCGTCTTTCAGTAGATAGCTCCAGATTTATATTGTTAGGAATAATACAAATTAATTTCAAATTTGTCATATTACTTTTAAATTTGTCATATTACAGTGAACCCTCGCTACTTCGCGGTTCGACAATCGCGGATTCACCACTTCGCGGGGTTTTCCCATAACCCATATATATATACATATCGCGGATTTTCCGGAAAATTCGAAAATACTGCGAAATCTGAAGACAACCAAATACGATATTTTGTTACCTGTAATTCCATTAATACTGTAATTAGTAATATCTGCTCTTACTGATTGTTCATTGCATTACATATGATATATAATTCAGCACAGAAAGAAATAAAACACGAAAAGAGAATGTGATCATACGATAATTCAGTACGTAGTAAAATTAAATCGAACATGAAACGCAAATCAGATGCAGTCATACCATATTAGAATGGTGTGTACTGTAATGGATGTGCTTCTTTTCCATGAATCTTTTGTATGTATACGTACGTAGTACAGTACTGCATCCAATAATATTCTTTGTTGCAAAAATCACATTTCGAATACTGTAAGCGTACGAGAGAGAGAGAGAGAGAGAGAGAGAGAGAGAGAGAGAGAGAGAGAGAGAGAGAGAGAGAGAGGCGTAAAATAGCGTACGTAAATTTTTATTATTATTGTTATTATTATTATTATTGTTGTTGTTGTTAATAAAATTATTATTGTTATTATTATTAATCATTATTATTATTATTATTACTGTACAGTATTATTATCATTATTTATTATTTTTTCAATATTAAACTTACCCGATAATCATGTAGCTGTCAACTCCGTTGCCCGACAGAATTCTATGGAGGGATACGCCAGCTATCACAATACTAGAAGGGGGTGTACTTACCAGCGCCACCTGTGGCCAGGTACTATAGTACTTCTTGTTGACACCTCCTCAATTTTTCCTCTGTCGTGCTTCCGGCAAGACGTTCTGGGATACGCTTATGTTCTTGGAGTATTTTCACGGCTTTGGTGAAGTATTTCTCTTTGATTTCGGCTGTCGCTTTACTGGAAACCTTCTTATATTAGCTTAGATAGCTTTTATATAGTCCTGATTAACGGTTAACGATCTTTTGCTTGATTTTGAAACCCCACTTGGCTAACTCTTTGGATTCAAGATGTCTGACATTTCACAAGCCCCCACCCATAGACGATGTAGGTCTTGTAATAGGCGTATTCCGAAGGCCTCGGTAGATCCTCACACCGCTTGTTCTGACTGTAGGGATAGGCCCTGTCAGTTAGAAAATCGATGTGAGGAATGCGCCGGACTTTCGGAACTTGATTTTGTCCGTCTTTTGAAATATTCAACTAAGTTAGAGAGAGGCAGAGTTAGGAGGAGTTCTTCTCACTCTTCACTTTTTTCCTCACCTCATGATCCCCTACCTTTTCCTACCCCTGTAGTGGCTACCCCCGAACCTACTATTTGCCCTCAGCCTGATATGTCTGTTGTGTTGCGTGCTATTCAGGCCTTAGGCGATAAAGTAGAGTCAGTGGTTAGCGATCATAAGTCTCTTATGGCCGAAGTCAAGGAGCTTAAGGTCAAGAGTGCAGTGGGTGGTATTAGTGCCAGTGCTGTGACGAGTGCTAGTGTCAGTGCAGTGCCAAGTGCTAGTGTCAGTGTCAGTGTGGTGCGTGAGGATACTTCTGTGCGTGCCAGTCGTCCTCCCAGTCCGGGACCTCTTGCAAGCTCCCAAGCCCAGGGCAGAAGCAATGTCGAAGGGCAAAAGGGTTCGGCAGGCCTTGATCGGCGCACAGAAGTATCCTCGGTGGTTGCGGGCGTGTCTTCCAGAGACCGTCACTCCCACCTGCAGACGATTGAGCCCGTCTTTTACTCGTCCGCTGATCAATTGTCAGGGAAGAAACGCTGGACTCAGGTCTCTAGACCACTCAAACGCAGAGTCCAGTCCGCGAGTGCTCAACCGGGCTGCAGTCATTGGCTCAGCTCTGACTCGCCACAGTCATCAGTCGACTGCACTCCGCCCAAGAGGAGTAAGGTTCTGCCGCAACAGATCTCTGCTGTTCAGGCTTTGCCTCAGCAGACCGTAGTGTCTGCCGACCCCAAGTTGACTCTTCTGCAGTCCATGCAGTCACAACTTTCGGTCTTGATGCGTGAGTGTCGGGCTGTGAAGGTTGCAGCTCCGCCTCCGCCTGCACTTGCTCCGCCTGCGCTCGCTCCGCCTGCGCTCGCTCCGCCTGACCGCAGTACCGCCTGCCAGGCGTACGATGTTGAGCCACGTTCTGAGTTTACTGTTCCCAGTGGTGTTCAGCCTCCGCCTTCCTTAAGGCAACCTCAGCAATGGGATCAGGAAGCTTATACCTCTCTTCCTCCGCTTCCACTTGCTGCTCCACCAGTGATGCAACTCTCGGTCGAGGTACAACAACCTCTCCCAACCATGAGTCAGTCTCCTCAGCTCTCGCTGCAGCGAGCTCAACCCTCCTCTAGGCAAGCACCACAACACCTTAGCCTTGCGCCTCAGGAGCCTCAACTGGCGAGACATTTACTTCGTTCTGCGCAGCCTCTATCTCATCGCTCTCCGCTCACACCACAGGAACAGGAACTTACTACTCCGCTTCCGCCAACCACTCAGCAAGCGCAACCCTTGAGTTCAGCCACTCATGCCAGGAGTCAGCCTCCTCCACCCATGCGCCTACCTTCTGCTTCTTCTTTTGTTCAGCCTTTGCAGTCTGAGCCTCAGGTGTTCCCTCAACAAAGTCTTGAAGAGGAAACCACTAATATTGATGTTCCAGCTCGTACTGACTCTGCTGTTCAGCATACCTTTCCGATCTCTTCGCTACACTCTGGTGATGAGGCGTCTGATGATGAGGCGGCACACCTGGATCCCTCATCAGACGTGGATGAATCCAAGTCTTCCCCGCCTTCTATTGACTTTCGTAAGGTCTTGGCTCTGTTTAGGGAGGTATACCCAGACCACTTTGTCTCTGCTATTCCCCGCTCTCCACCATCTGAGTTTTCGCTGGGCATACAGCCAGCTAAGTCTACCTTTACTAAGCTAGTCCTAGCAAGGTCCTCTAAGAGAGCGTTTAGGATCTTAGGGGAGTGGTTGCAGACTAAGCAGCACCTTGGCAAGACTTCGTTCATGTTTCCTCCGACTAAGCTCACTTCTAAAGCGGGCGTTTGGTATGCCACAGGAGAGGAACCAGGCTTGGGAGTACCTGCCTCTGCCCAGGCTGACTTCTCAAGTCTGGTAGACTCGCCTCGTAGAACTGCAATGAGGCGCTCTAAGGTTTGCTGGACCTTCTCAGACCTTGATCACCTCCTGAAGGGTGTTTTTAGAGCATTTGAGATGTTCAACTTCCTAGACTGGTGCCTGGGGGCTCTCAGCAAGAAGACCTCCCCTGCGGACGAGGATTCTGCCATGCTACTGATGTCCTGCATGGATAAGGCCATTAGAGATGGATCTGGCGAGCTTGCGTCGATGTTTGTATCAGGGGTTCTTAAGAAAAGGGAACAGCTTTGTACCTTCCTTTCCTCCAGCATTACACCTTGTCAAAGGTCTCAACTCCTTTTCGCTCCGCTCTCGAAGTTCCTCTTCCCCGAAGAGCTGGTTAAGGACTTGTCTGCTGCCCTGATACAAAAGGACACACATGATCTTGTAGCCTCATCGGCTCGTAAGACTAAGGTTGCTACCTCAGTCCCTAGGACTTATCGCACCCCAGTAGCTGATACTCCTGCTACGAGGTTCATACCGCCCTTTCGTGGTAGAGCCCCCAGCCGAGGAAGCTCCCGTCCAGACTCTTCCAGGAGCAAGTCTAGGAAAGGTTCCAAGGCCTCTAAAGGAAAAAAACTGACTCTCCGCATCTCCAGACAGCAGTAGGAGCCAGACTCAAGAGCTTCTGGCAAGCCTGGGAAAAGAGAGGTGCAGACGCACAGTCTGTCAGTTGGCTGAGGGAGGGTTACAGGATTCCATTCTGCCTCAAACCCCCTCTGACCACATCTCCCATCAACCTCTCTCCCAACTACAAAGAAGAGGACAAGAGGCTAGCGTTGCACCAGGAGGTGTCGCTACTTGTGCAGAAGAAGGCAGTGGTTATAGTCCGGGACCATCAATCCCCGGGCTTCTACAACCGTCTCTTTCTGGTGGCCAAGAAGACAGGAGGTTGGAGACCGGTGCTGGACGTCAGCGCGCTCAATGCGTATGTCACCAAGCAGACGTTCACGATGGAGACGACGAAGTCGGTCCTAGCAGCGGTCAGGCAGGAGGACTGGATGGTCTCGTTGGACTTGAAAGATGCCTACTTTCACGTTCCTATTCATCCAGACTCCCATCCTTTCCTGAGATTCGTTTTTGGAAAGGTTGTCTACCAATTCCAAGCCCTGTGTTTTGGCCTAAGCACAGCTCCTATGGTGTTCACGCATCTGATGAGGAATATAGCAAAATTCCTCCACTTATCGGACATCAGAGCCTCCCTCTACTTAGACGACTGGCTGTTGAGAGCCTCCACGAGTCGTCGCTGTCTGGAGAGTCTCAACTGGACTTTGGACTTAATCAGAGAACTGGGTCTATTAGTCAACATAGAAAAGTCTCAGCTCATTCCCTCCCAATCCATTGTGTACCTGGGAATGGAGATTCGGAGTCAGGATTTTCGGGCTTTTCCATCGGCCCCAAGGATAAGCCAAGCCCTAGATTGCATCATGAGCATGCTGAAGAGGAGCAGTTGCACGGTGAGACAGTGGATGAGTCTCACAGGGACCCTTTCATCACTGGCCCTGTTCGTCGAGCTAGGGAGACTCCACCTCCGCCCTCTTCAATTCCATCTTGCAGCTCATTGGGACAAGGGTTTGACTCTCGAAGCAGTCTCTATCCCAGTCACCAAAGAGATGAAGACCACTCTCTTGTGGTGGAAGACCAATCTCCTTCTCAGGGAGGGCCTATCGTTGGCTATTCAGACCCCCAATCTTCATCTCTTCTCAGATGCATCGGACTCGGGCTGGGGTGCGACCTTGAACGGACGGGAATGCTCGGGAACGTGGAACGAAGAACAGGGAACGCTCCACATCAACTGCAAGGAGCTACTAGCAGTTCATTTAGCCCTGCTGAACTTCAAGTCCCTCCTGCTAGGCAAAGTGGTGGAGGTGAACTCAGACAACACCACAGCCTTGGCTTACATCTCCAAGCAAGGAGGGACCCATTCGAGGAGCCTATACGAGATCGCAAGGGACCTCCTCATTTGGTCAAGAAGTCAAAACCTCACTTTGGTCACGAGGTTCATTCAGGGCAACATGAACGTCTCAGCAGATCGCCTAAGCAGAAGGAATCAGGTCATTCCCACGGAATGGACCCTCCACAAGAGTGTGTGCAACAAACTTTGGACCTTGTGGGGTCAACCTACCATAGATCTGTTTGCCACCTCCATGACCAAGAGACTTCCGCTGTACTGTTCCCCAATTCCAGACCCTGCAGCAGTTCATGTGGATGCTTTTCTGCTGAACTGGTCCCATCTCGACCTTTACGCATTCCCACCGTTCAAGATAATCAACAAAGTCCTGCAGAAATTCATCTCGCACGAAGGGACACGGCTGACGCTGGTTGCTCCCCTTTGGCCTGCAAGAGAATGGTTCACAGAGGTACTTCAATGGCTAGTCGACATCCCCAGGACTCTACCTCTAAGAGTGGACCTTCTACGTCAACCTCACGTAGACAGGTTGCATCCAAACCTCCACGCTCTTCGGCTGACTGCCTTCAGACTGTCGAAAGATTCGCTAGAGCTAGAGGCTTTTCGAAGGAGGCAGCCAGTGCGATTGCCAGAGCTAGAAGGGTTTCCACTCGTAGAGTCTACCAATCTAAGTGGGAAGTCTTCCGGAGCTGGTGTAGAGCCAATTCAGTATCCTCTACCAATACCTCTGTGACCCAAATAGCTGACTTCCTATTACATCTTAGGAATGAGAGATCCCTTTCAGCCCCTACGATTAAAGGGTACAGGAGTATGTTGGCTTCAGTTCTCCGCCACAGAGGTTTGGACCTTTCTTCCAACAAGGACCTTCAAGACATCCTTAAGTCTTTTGAGACTTCTAAAGAGCGTCGTCTATCCACTCCAGGCTGGAACCTAGACGTAGTCTTAAGGTTCCTTATGTCACCTAGGTTCGAACCTCTTCAGTCAGCTTCCTTCAAGGACCTTACCCTCAAGACTCTTTTCCTCGTCTGCCTTGCAACAGCTAAGAGAGTCAGTGAGGTTCATGCCTTCAGCAAGAACATTGGTTTCACGACCGAATCTGCAACATGTTCTTTTCAGCTCGGATTCCTAGCAAAGAACGAACTTCCTTCACGTCCTTGGCCTAGATCGTTTGAAATACCTAGCCTCTCCAACATGGTAGGTAACGAACTAGAGAGAGTTCTTTGCCCTGTCAGAGCTCTCAAGTATTATCTTGATAGGTCTAAACCTATTCGAGGACAGTCAGAAGCCTTATGGTGTGCCATCAAGAAACCTTCGAGGCCCATGTCCAAGAATGGGGTTTCGTATTATATAAGGCTTCTGATTAGAGAAGCCCATTCTCACTTAAAGGAGGAAGACCTTGCATTGCTGAAGGTAAGGACCCACGAAGTAAGAGCCGTAGCTACTTCGATGGCCTTTAATAAAAACCGTTCTCTGCAGAGCATAATGGATGCAACCTATTGGAGGAGCAAGTCAGTGTTTGCATCATTTTATCTTAAAGACGTCCAGTCTCTTTACGAGAACTGCTACACCCTGGGACCATTCGTAGCAGCGAGTGCAGTAGTAGGTGAGGGCTCAGCCACTACATTCCCTTAATCCCATAACCTTTTTTAACCTTTCTCTTGAATGCTTGTATTGTTGTTTTTATGGTTGTTACGGTAGGCTAAGAAGCCTTCCGCATCCTTTTGATTTGGCGGGTGGTCAATTCATTCTTGAGAAGCGCCTGGGTTAGAGGTTGTGTAGAGGTCCTTTAGTAGGGGTTGCAGCCCTATATACTTTAGCACCTTTGGGTTGATTCAGCCTCCAAGAGGAACGCTGCGCTCAGTAAGGAAGACGAACTTAAAAAAGAGGCAGAGTAACGGTTCAATTCGACTTCCTTACCAGGTACTTATTATTTCATTGTTATTTGAGATAACTGTTATATGAAATATGGGATACTTAGCTATCCTTTAATCTTGTACACTGGTTTTCACCCACCCCCCTGGGTGTGAATCAGCTACATGATTATCGGGTAAGTTTAATATTGAAAAATGTTATTTTTATTAGTAAAATAAATTTTTGAATATACTTACCCGATAATCATGATTTAATTGACCCTCCCTTCCTCCCCATAGAGAACCAGTGGACCGAGGAAAAATTGAGGAGGTGTCAACAAGAAGTACTATAGTACCTGGCCACAGGTGGCACTGGTAAGTACACCCCCTTCTAGTATTGTGATAGCTGGCGTATCCCTCCATAGAATTCTGTCGGGCAACGGAGTTGACAGCTACATGATTATCGGGTAAGTATATTCAAAAATTTATTTTACTAATAAAAATAACATATTACGGTATTGTACTTAATCTACGTACGTTCAGTATGCGCGGGGGCATCTTCTATGAGTAACCAACGCGCCATAGTACTAAGACGGGTTGTGATTGGTTCAAGCGCTGATAGATGACGAATCAAAACTCAAGTTTTTTTATCTAGCCTGTGATTGGTGTTTTGCCCGCATCTTCTACCCGCAGCATCAAAGTTCTCGCGGGGCTG
This sequence comes from Palaemon carinicauda, assembly GCF_036898095.1. NCBI lineage: Eukaryota > Metazoa > Arthropoda > Malacostraca > Decapoda > Palaemonidae > Palaemon > Palaemon carinicauda. The sequence goes on from NC_090764.1 coordinate 43,502,520, forward strand.
CATCGTTCACTTTCTCTTTCCGCGTATTGCTGAGTAGACGTTCTTAACTTTGTGAAGTTTAATCTGTGCTGTGTGCGACTGTTTTAAGTTGAACTTTTTGTTGAACTTTCTGTTACAATGCCTCCCAAGCGTTCTGCTTCTAGTAAGGCTGGTAGTGAGCCTAAACGCCACCGAAGGATGATGACGATAGCTGAGAAGGTTACGCTTCTCGACATGTTAAAAGATGGTAGAAGTTACGCGGCCGCCGGCCGCCATTTTGGCATCAACGAATCCACCGTTCGCTACATCAAGAAGGACGAGGCGAACATTAGAAAGACTGCTGCAATCACCTTTAGCAGATCAGCGAAGCGAGTCGTTACAACGCGTAATAAAACGATCGTACGCATGGAAGGTGCTTTAGCTGTGTGGATTGCCGACTGCCGGAAGAAGAACATAGCGTTGGATACGAACACCATCCAAACAAAGGCTTTGAGCTTATATGAGAATTTTGCTGCAAAGGAACCTAAAGAGGACGACGGCAACCATGCTGAAGATGATGATGATGCAGATGATCCTCAACCAGGGACATCCACTGATTCCCAGCCTCAGAAACGTTTTTCCGCAAGCAAAGGATGGTTCGCGAAGTTTCAGAAACGCTTCGCCCTGAAAAGCGTTTCCCTGCATGGGGAGTCTGCTTCCGCTGACACTGCCGCTGCTGAAACTTACGTGAACCAGACTTTCAAGAACATTATCGCTGAAGGTGGATACAAGCCGGAACAAGTCTTTAATATGGATGAATCGGCTTGTTTTGGAAGAGAATGCCGTCGCGAACTTTCCTGTTCAAAGAGGAAGCCAAAGCCTCTGGCTTTAAGGCATTCAAGGATCGCGTTACCCTCGTGATGTGTGGCAATGCTGCTGGATTTTTGTTAAAGCCGGGGCTTATTTATAAGTCGAAAAATCCTCGCGCTTTGAAAAATAAAAATAAGAATCTCCTTCCCGTGTACTGGATGCATAATCAAAAAGCATGGATTACGAAGATGCTGACCTCCAACTGGTTCCACCAGTGTTTCATCCCGCAAGTCCATGAATATCTCTTAGAGAAGGGCTTGCCATTCAAGATCCTTCTCCTTATGGATAACGCTGGTGGACACGCAACTGACCTGTCGCGTGAGGGCGTTCAGGTTGAGTTCCTGCCACCCAACACCACGTCATTAATTCAACCAATGGACCAGGGGGTTATCAGGGCGTTCAAGGCCCTCTACACGAAGAATACCTTGGCGGACCTCGTTGCGTGTGTGGATGCTGCCCAAGATGACGAGGATGAAGACTTCAACTTGAAGGCGTACTGGCGGCAGTACACCATAGCCACGTGCCTGCAGAATATTCAAAAGGCACTTCAAGAGATGAAACCTGCAACCGTAAATGCGAGCTGGAAGAAGCTGTGGCCCGATATTGTTTACGACGACAAGGGATTTACTCCGTCGGAAATCCAACACTCTGCAATACGGAAATCTGTGCAGTTGGCTGCCATAATTGGGGGTGACGGGTTTGGCGACATGACGACTGAAGACGTCGACGAGTTGTTGGACTGCCATTCCCAGCCCCTAACTGACGCAGACCTCGAAGACCTGACGAAATCGGCAAGTGAGGAAGAGAGTGAGGGTACCCAGGAAGAGACCCAAGAAAATGTCGAAGAAACGGGCTTAACATTAGAACGGCTTGCCAAGTTCTGCAACCATATGAAGGAGGCGAAAGAAATGTTACAAGAGTGGGACGAGGATATGGTTCGCTCGATGCAATTCTGCAACAAGGTTGATGACATCACGACTCCCTACAGGATGCTCTTGGATCGAAAAAAGAAGCAGCGGCAACAACTTCCGATCACAATGTTTTTCCAGCCTCGCAAAAAAGAGCCAGTTCCTCCTGCTAGTACGCCTTCGGAAGAAATTGAAGAAGTTGAAGAGGTGTCCCAGGAAAAGACACCTCCGTCTGAAGAGACGTAAAATACTATCATTGACTGCACAGTAGAACACATCATCAGCTTCATCATCATCATTTCTACTGTGCAGCAAATTCATCGCCATCGTCATTCAAGTTTTTCTTGAACTTCTTTCGTGGTGAGTACAGTAACAATCTTTATTTTTTACTTTAACCTGTTTTATAGTTTAGTAATGTACGTACTGTATGCATTAAGTTAAAGGGAAGGTTTTAAAAGTCTACATGTTGTAACCTATCATATTTTTTTTGTTTAAAATTTACATTTACGTACGTAAAACAATCTCTCTCTCTCTCTCTCTCTCTCTCTCTCTCTCTCTCTCTCTCTCTCTCTCTCTCTCTCTCTCTCTCTCTCTCTCTCAAATTGTTTTCCTGCTTTGCTACGTACAAGTACTGTATAATTTATATTTGTAAGGTAACATATTTTGTAAATGCTTTTACTGTAAATACTGTATGTACTGTATCATTATTTATCACTATCATCATGCGCGTTAAATGCCTTGTTTGTTCTGAGCGTGGTTGTTTACTGAGCGTACACGCCGTCGTTTCAGGCGGCGTCATAAAGAAAAAGATTTCATTTGGAAGTCCTAAGAAAAATACGTAAACTAAAACATTGGTAATAAAAAAATCAACATACAGTACTGTATAATCAATATAATCGATGCAAAAACTAACCTATACGTACATATATGTGTACACTAAATGAGTTTGTTTCTTCATTATGATCAGAGATGAACGTAAACAAAACATTGGTTGCCATTTTTTATCGTGCTTTTTAGGTGTTTAGGAAACACATGATATAAAATCGCCTTTAATATTTGTGCCTGTTTTAGTTTAGGGTGCTGTAGTACATGCATTAAGTGTTCTGTACATTAAAGGGTGGTTTGTTAACAGTACTACGTACAAGGGAAGGTTTTAAAAGTCCGAATATACATGTTAAATAAATAGGTAAATATGCTGTCACTACTTCGCGGATTTTCACCTATCGCGCCCGCGTCTGGAACCTATCTACCGCGATAAACGAGGGTTCACTGTACTTCCAAATTTTTTATATTACTCTTAAAACTTGCTTTTGAAAATAGAAATGGCTACTTTTATTTTTTTATCTTAAAGAATAGAAAGTAGGTAAATTAAGAAAAATACAAATTACTTTTGAAATTTCTTATTTTAAAGTACTCAGGGTTGTATAGCTATGAAAAATACTGCACAGTATAAAGTATTGTACAGTACTTTTGAAATTTGTTAATTTGAATTATTTTCAGAATTTTCTCTACAATTCATGTTTGTTATTTTCAGATTGTGAGGGATAAAGTATTAAAGTATGCTACCATCATCATTAATAAGAAGTACTCTTTTCATTCTTAGAAGACATGTTAACTTGTGTAAAACACGGCACTCCATCTTTTTGACTGTAAGACCAACAAATATCCTATTTGCTGGCAAGTGCAGCACTGGTAAGTTTGCCAGAGTTATTGAAGAATTGAAGAAAAATGGGACATGGGAGACTCAAGATAGATTTACCCTCTTTTTTTTTTTTTTTTTAAATAACATGCCTTTTCTTAAGAATTGCAAATTAACAACCACCTGTTACTGTTCTTATTCAATATGGAAAATTAATTTGTTCCGTAACTAGAATACAAACCAACGCTATTTATAGGGGTATTACTTTGACGAAGCTGAAAGGACAAGCCATTAAAATTTAGCTAGGGTTAACTACCCATCTCACTAGTTAGTGGTGGTTAGGGGAGTAGCTTGCTACCCCTACCTCTCACACACCTGTGATTGAGCTCTCTTTGCTTTTGGCTCAGATGGAGAGTGGTTATTACCGCTTCTCCTCCCCCCTTTTTTTGGACTGCCATTAATCTTGACATTTTAACTTATGTTTTGTAATACATATATGAAAACATGCTTAACGTTTTTATATATATGTTGTAATTTTTCTTTCAGTGTATGTGCTGTGTGTGTGTGACAGCGTAATACGGGGATACCCCTCTGTTCGGCTGTTATCGTCGTTTTCCCCTTTACTTGTTCTTAGTAGAAATCTGCTGGGGGAAGGGAGCGCGGCTCTTTTGGAGCTTGACTTTGGTCTTGCTCTTTCTGAAGGTCATCGCCGCATACTCCGCAGGGGTAACACCTTTACCGTTCGTGGGATAGGTTGTGCTTCTGAATGGTTTTCTTCATTAACTAAGTTAAATTTTAACTGTTGTAATTTAACTTTTCAGCTTCGTCTCCGCGGAGAACACCTTCCCGCCGGAGGGTTGTGGTTCTCTCAAGTAGTTATTTTTCGCAGCTGAATTAATGAATTGTAATTCTTGTTTTGTTACAGTTTTTATGCTGCCGCTCTCCTTCTCTCGTTGATGTCAGTCGGTCGTTGATGTCGGCCGGGGAAGGGAGTGCACAGTCCTTAATTTGTGTCTGTTCTCTTTGTGGACTCCTGTCCTGTCCGCGGACTAGGTGCTCCTTCCGAGGGAGTTGCTTGTTGCATAATTTGTTTCATTTTTCCTCAGTTAGCGATGCCTTTCTTCTTCGTTCGGCTATGATAGCTGATGTAGAAGAGCAGTGCCTTTCGTTCCTGGGGAATGTGGTGTCACTGCGCCATCACTTTCCTTTTCTCCTTTTAACCTCGAGGAACTAGATCCGGCTACGTTGCAATATATAGGGGTTTGTGTCTAAGAAAGCTTTATGGTTTGTATTTATAAAAAAAACATTTTTTCTTTCTTTAATGTGTATATCCCTCTGGGACCCCCCCCCCCCAAATGCCTTAATCTGTTATTATTTCTTTCTAGGTACTGACAGCATCCCCCTTCACTCAGTAGGGAGGGGAATTTAGACTATTTTAAGTACTGTACCTGCATATAGGAAAGATGAAGTTGCCAAAAGAATAGTTACTCAGGACTTGTATTGTAAATATTTCTTCCCATACACTGATGAGTGAATTAAGCATTCCCTGCTACTTGGTAACTTGATTCAAAATTATGAGCAAATGAAACTAGATTAGTCTTATCACTGACCTAGGTGGTAATATATTGATACAGTGTTTATGGACAATTTTCCTGCCAAATCTGAGAACTTACCATGGAACCCTTGTTGCAGAGTCACTTCCCAAACTTGTAATTCACGTCAGTGTTTTCTGAAAGTGACCAGTGACCCAAGTAGAATTTTAGAGAGATATTTTAAAGGGTGTCAATAGATTCATGGAGGTGTATCTTATTCTTTGATGAGAAGGAAGAAGTAACACAATGGCATCTAGCTCGGTTAGTCAGGAAGATGTGGAAGTACATTTTAGTTTTGTCGCAATTAATTGGGAAATAGTATCTTTTATGTGAAAGAAAAGATTTACAGTGAATTTTTGGGTGTGTGTGACTTTAAAGTCAAGAGGGGCCTCAAAAAATTATTATAAATGACTTCACCTTTTATTCATTGTCATGGGTGTAGACTAACCATGACATACTGTGTATCACCGAGGATTCAAATTATTTTTTTGTCTTGTTAACTATTAGATGGTTGATTCCTATGGGGCTCTGCTATGGATATATCTAGGTCTCTGTTTATGTAATTTGAGGATCTAATTCTTTCAAACTAGACTGTAGGAATGATACAATTTTTTTTGTTTTGTTTCAAATAAATATTTTCCTTGTTTTTATAAAGACAGAATTACATTCCAGAACATTTCACCCTGGTGTCCCCTTCTCAGCCACTTTTTTTTTTTTACTTAGTAGCATTTTTTTTTTTTAAATCTTTCTAATAAGTTATTTATCATAATTTTTTTTTCTCCCACACTGTATCCTGTTGTCAGATTTGATAAAGAATTATAATGTTTCCTTTCACGTAATGTTCTGTTATTTTACTTATATCCAGCAAGTTCAAGGCAGGATAAATAAAAGGAGGAAGTAAGGTTCTAGCTGGGTCCCCTTGCCCAGTATAAATCAAGGGTTGGTGCCCAGTGCTCCGTTCTCTTGACCTGTTACCTAGATTTTTGGGTATTCCACCGTTGTATATTTTTTTGTATAGTGAACGTTGAGTTGTGGTCGGCATTCGGACACTAGGCAGTTTGAGTGCTACCTCTAGCCACAGTCCGCAAACCACTACAACGTTTTCTTGGGTAGCGCTCAGTGCAGACCTTCGACTTGAACAAGGCTTGTTGATGGGAAGCAAAGAGCGCTGCCTGGAGATCCGCCTCCAGGGGTTGGATTACTTTCCCTTCTGAGGAAGAGTTTTCCTCCCCAGGTGTTGGGCTCTGTTTCTCCTTTCTGAAGGAAAACTTCCCTTCATCATCTCTGTCTCCCCTGCAAAGGTTTCCCTTTATAGTGAAGGGGCACTCATAGAGACTCCTCTTCGGAGGCCTCCTGACGGTTAGCACGCTGATCCAATGGTTGCTGTTTGATGTCGGGTTGGTGGTGGAAGACCTTACCGTGATCATCCTCATCTTCGCCTTCAGGGTGCTCCTGCTTCATCGGCGAAGAGACGTCTCTTCACATCCTTCCCAACCTTCGCTTCCGTCATCGGCTTATCCTCAACGAAATTCAGTTCGTTTGTTGCCTGCAAGGGATCGTTTTTGATCATCTGAGTATGTTTCGCCTCACGAGGGTCACATTTCTGCGCCGGAGCTTCCAGCTGCAGTTCATCTATAGCGTTCTCTGTCTTGTCAGGCATCTGTTCGATTGTTCACTTGCTCGTCGGGTTCACCATCGACCTTCAACGTGAAGATCGCCTAGCCATCACATACAGCTGACGACTCGTGAACCGACTGCTCGTTCAACCACTCATAAATTGCCTGCTATGCAAGAATTGCTTGCAGTTCGACAATCACCTCATTCAACCTCTCGTAAATTCAACCCCATTCAAGGGATTGTCCACGTTTTCCTCCCAAGTCTGTCTCCTCACGAGGGTCACATTTCTCCAGCGTAACTTTCAGCAGTTCGTCAGCTACGTTCTCTGTCACACCAGGCATCTAGTCGACGGTCACCTTTGACCTGCAAAGCGTGAATCGCCGATGCTTCCATCAGCTCGTAAATCGCCTGGTCATCGTGGACAACCTACAACTCGTGAACCGCATACGCGTTCGACTTATCGTAAATCGTCTGCTACGCGAGAATCGCTGGAAGCTCGAGAATCACCTGCTCATCCACTACCTCGGAAATTGTCTCCTCTTCAGCAATCGCCTACCTGACAGCGTCCTCCACAGCATTCTCATGCGTTGCGTAGACTGTCACCATCTCTTGAATCGATCGCTCAACAAGCATTCGGCTGTTGCTTGGAGTGTTTTCTATCTAATGCGTCGCTCTCCTTCGGAACGCAATCGCCCACCAGTGCGTGAATTGCCTCTTCGAGAGTCGTCAACACACCGCCCTGCCTCTTGCTCAAGCGGCAGCAATCGACCCTGCGTTTTTCGTGGTATAGCTCGTCGACGCTGATACTCTCCCTCTCAACAGTCATCGATTCACTAGGCTTCACGTCAGTGATCACAACGCTATTGGAGCAGGATGTTTCTTGACGTTTCCCAACTCATCAGCGGCTGTCACTCATGCAGCATACGATTACGTAGGTGTGTGTACATCCTCATGCAAGCGAGGATCGCCAACTGCAGCCACAAAAGGCGGCGATTGTAGCTGCTAGAAAAGGTCAGGTGGTTAACAATCGTTCATCATCGCCCCATTCTTTTTCCCGCAAACGTATAACAGCTTGACCGCCGGGAAGAAAAAAGAGGGCAAGTTTTCAGGGGTTTAGAATCCCGAAACTTCCTGCGCAGGAATGGAGACTGCAATAGAACCCTTTGACCTCTATCCCTTCGGGGGAACTATCAGATAGTGCTTTGATGAGCAAGCAGCCGTGGTTCAGCGCATTGGTCAAAGCTGTGACACAGGCTTTCGTTCCGATGTTCCCTTCGCGACTGGGTACTTCCTCCATTTCGACTGATCCTGGATGATGGACCACAACTACTTCTCCCCTGATGAGGAAGAGGGGAATTCTGGACAAGCCTCCATCATGAAGGGTCAAACTGGCTCAGGTCAGGGCTCCAAGGGTAGTGGTTCCCCCAGTGTCTCACCCGCCGACTCGAGAGGCTCTCAGAGGGACGAGTCAGTTTTGGATTCTCTCCTCACCGACAGAAAGACTCCGGAAAGAGAACACAGTTTCACCTCTTTGCCAGCCCAGCTTCAGACAGTGGCCAGAGTGAGTCAGAACATGCCTTTTAGCAGGTTCTGACCATCATGAATCTAATAATGAAAAGGGGTTTGTGTGAAAAAACCTTAGATTTTTTGTATTTATGGAAAATACAAATTTCAAATGCTTTAAATTTTTTATTATTAAATTTCTTATATAGTGTACTTTAATTTATTGTAAGCTATTTTTCCATTTGTTTCATAACCCCCTTTTCTTGTTTTTCAGAGTGACAACGCCCTGTACTCAGCGGGGATTATATGCTAGAAATTCATTATAAGATGAAGATTGTCAAATAATAAGTGTGACTTGGATAAATTATCTAAATTAAAGATTCCTGTATTGAAGCCTATTAAAGATAGGCGGCGAGGGTGATTAGGAATCCCCTTTGCTTTTGAAAGTGCTAGGTGACTTCAAGCAATAATGTACTGTGGGGTATTCTTAGGATATTAGTGCAGTGGACACTTAAGTGAAAAAAACAAAAAACAATACATTGGTGTTTCCATTAAGCTTGAAGTGTTATTATGCCACCAGCTTGGAACTTTGTCTTGATTATAACTGCCAACTTTGGCTGCTAGTAATTTTTGTGTCTGGATATTTATTGTAGCGGTGGTGTTCCTTGGTGAGATTATTGGACCACCCAGGCAACAGCAACGTACACACTGTGGCATTCATTAATGTACTGTAATATGTAGAATTATGTAGCATGGCTTTAGGAAGTTACTCCTCATTGTCACACTGAAATTAAAACTGAAAGCACCCAAGAGAATGTAGATAGAATACCTAAATTTGATACAACTAAGCTTCTAGAAGATTAGCATAGAGAAACATTTGCAATTGAATGTAGGAATCAATTTCCAGTCTTAGAGACTTTAAGAGAAGAAGAGCAGACAATTAACGAAGAATGGTGTGATATTAAGAACATATATCAGTCGCTTGGTAGGGAAGTTTTGGGACATGTATTTACAAGTAGGAAGCCATGGATATCGAATGATACTTGGGATACTATAAAAAGGAAACAAAGGCAGAAAATGATTGTTGAAAGTTTTCGAGGAAGTAATGAAAATTACAACTGAGATCATGGTAAGTATTCCAGTATTGATAGTGAAGTCAAAAGAAAATCCAGGAATGACTGGAGAGAATATTTAGACAGTAAAGCAGATGAGGCTGACAAAGCTATGAATTCAGGGAGTGGCTATGGTGTAAGAATAGCTCATAGAATTATTAATGAAATCTCCATGGTGGCAAAGAAGAAGAGGCATATACCCATCAAAAAGAGAGATGGATCTGTTATAACAACCCAAGAGGAAGAAAGGCATCGTTGGATGGAACACTTTTGTGAGATCATGAATAGGAGATATGAAGGAAATAATTTGATTGATATACCCGAAGCTGAGGAAAACCTTGATGTGCCCATGAATGAATTCAGTGTGTTTGAAGTCGAAGCTATTCTTAAAAAACTCAAAGAGATGGAAAGCCTCTGGATATGATGGCGCTGGCCACTCAGTGGTGGTGATGAGCAACAACCACCACATTAGTGGTTCGCATCAACAAGCAGGAGGAACTTGTTCGCAGCCCCTATCCCATCTTACAGTAGTAATACTGAGATGGGCCGAAGTCCGCTAGGTAATGGTATCAGCCGCTTTATTCCAGACTAGAGGAATGTGCTCACCAACAATCTGAGCATAGTATCTCAGATAATGTGTACTGAATGGTCTTTGGATCACCTTGTAGCCTACAACATTCTGTCTTTGTGGGGCTCTCTAACTGTGGATCAGTTTGCAATGCCCCTGAACTTCAGGCTCCCGCTGCTCCCCAGTCCCAGACCCCAATGCTCGCTGGCAAGATGCATGTCAACAATGGTGGGGATAACAACGACGTTTACGCCTTTTCCCCTTTCTGTCTGATGAGAAGGGTACTCAACAAGGCTAGAACATCGATCAGCCTCTCAAGGACGCTCATAGCTCCGCTATGGCATCATGGGGAATGGTTTTCGGACCTTCTGCAGCTTCTGACGGAGCCTCCAAGAGAACTCCCTCCACGTCATGATCTACTCAGACAACCACACTTCGACATTTACCACTGGGCTATGACTGCACGCCTGGAGACTACCCAGCACCTCCTTACTCAAAGAGGATTTTCATGTCTGGATATCTGCGGAAATCCTCAGCAATAGTCTACCAGGCAAAGTAGAAAGTTTTCTTTGGTTGGTGTCATGAAAAAGCTTCTCTCCACTTCATGCCACTTCCAGCAATAGCGTAATTCTCGAGTATTTGCGGGAGGAAAGACTCCTTTCAGTTTCGACAGTGAAAGACGATCACTCAGCCTTGAGCCTTGCCTTCAAAACTGGAAGGAAGGGACATCTCCTCATCGCTAGATCTCTCCTTACGGACTTAGGAACTTGACTTTACTCAGTTGGAATTTAGACCTCCCCTCAGAACATGGTTCGAGGTCTCCGGTATAAGGAGACCTCTCTACGAACCACTACACCAGGCAACAGATCTCCACCTGGCTTAGAAGACAGTGTTCCTATGCGCTTTGACCATGGCCAAACGGGTCTATGAACTTCATGGTCTCTGATTCGACATCGCTCATTCAAGTGGAGGGATGCAGATCATCTGTTACTGTGCCCATTGAGAGGTTTGAGGCTCTACCTCAAGAGAACGGCAACAGCCCACCCCCTGCCTTCGCTTGTCGTCAGCACCAGGAGAGACAAGAGGAGGAACACCAAAACACCATCTCTGCTGGATTCACAGAGTCATCAATTATACTCTGAATCCAGATCCTCCTCCAGCACGTCTACCCACTATGGCAGGGGCATAGCTACGCCGCTGACCTTCAAAGCAAATTACTCTGTGATGCAGGTTCTATAAGCAAGGGTGTGAATGCGCCAGGCGACTCTCGCAGCCCATTACCTGCAAGACGTGACCTACAGGAACTTGATATGATATCTATCGGTCCTGTGGTGGCTGAATAACAGCTGGTTGAATACTTCAAGCTCCTTATTGGACAAGTAGCAGAAGGTTGAGGGCACTGTTACCCAGCTATAGTCTGTGACAATGAAAAAGTATGCCTGGCTCTCTTTCTTTTCTTCATCCTCAACCCTCTCATGGGGAAAGTAGCTGCCTGGGTTCTCTGTACTAGCTGACCTCAACCACTGCAGGTAGCCCATGCTCCCTTGTGTACCTAGTATTGTGTCAATACTGTTGCGTCCCTATACCCTGACGAGGTGGTATTAGGAAAGTCTTGGTTCCATAGTTTTTCCTACAAGGACTTGGAATAACTTTTTCCTTGACAGTCACACTTCGTATCTCAGTACACAGCTTGCGTAGGCCGCAGACCTTGCGTTGCCAGGTTTATCGAGGTGTTAGGGACTCCTTATTTTTGGTACTAACCTACTCAAGAAAAGGAGCCCCCTGGTAAAGCCGAAAGCCAGATTGGGAGGGACGTCCACCCTCCTAATGGGTGGGTCACCCCTAATAAATAGCATAGGTTTGTATTCCAGTTACAAAACAAATGACAACTTTTGAGGTAATTTGTATTTTCCCTAATGATACACACCTTTAGCTAAAGTATTTTTACAAACTTACCCGGCCACCCTGTCCCCCTTGAAGTCCTACCTCCAAGCAAAGTGAGCTCAGTCACAGGTGTGTGAGTGCGAAGGGTAGCGAGCTACGTCCTACACCCTGCTAATATCTTTATGCTTTTCGTATATTTTTGTTTGTATTGAAAAGTACATTGTGTCTTTTGTTTACTTTGGTGGTGGTTGGAACTATGGGCATTTGTTTAATGGTAATTTGTTTTATGACTATAGGATAATTTCCGACTGTTTACTATTGAGCCTGAATAGTTCTTTAAACTGACTGTTTGACAGTTAAGTATCCACTCACTGTGCCTTTTGAGTATTTATATTCAGCGGTCCAGAATCCAGAGCGGGCAGATTGCAGTAAGACAGATTCCCAGCGGGGTAGAGTCAGAGACCAACACAGAAAACAGTCCGGAAAGGAGATTTTCTGACATTTTTACCCTCAAGTTTTCAAGTGTCATGGAGCGATAAACTCCACCTAGGCCGAGCGATAGGACTTCATGTTCGGAGAGAAGCAACACGAGCAACTGGACTTATCATCTATCCACGAAAGACCAGGATCTAAAGAAACGTAAGTCAGTTGAGAGACCTTATGCAGGCTCAATAGGATTGATCTGTTTCTTAGATATAATTTACGCTTGTTATAGTTTAAATTATGGTCGCCAACACATCGAAAAAATTAAAGTAAAGGATTTTAGCATTATAATTACCATTATACTTGTGCCTTTGGTTTGTAAACCAATAGTGTTTCATTTTGACTAAGATTAACTACGAACGTAATTTATATATTGTTTTTCTTATTTAGTAACGAGTGTTCATTTACGAAATTTACGTTTTCACGAAGCTAGCTTGCTGAATTTCATTCCCTTCACGTTAAATTTGTCGATTAATTTCTTACGTTAAATTGATTTTTTCAAGAGGTGTAAATTCTTTTTTATTATTATTTTAGGTCCTTTACATATGGTAGATGAGTTACTGTGGAGAGGAAGTGGTGCATACATCCGAAGACAGCTTTTCGGGTGATTTCCTCTCAAGACGAGAAACGGCAGTTCAACATTTATAATTTCACTTATTAAACTCAATAGTTTTCTTTGTCTTTGGTTTAAATCCTCATTGTCAATTCATAATTTTTACCATATGGCGCCCGAACAGGGACTTGTTGGTTATTTGCTAGTTGTTGCCGTTTCTCCGTCCTTTGTTTTCTTATCCGCTCGGCCATTCGAATTTGTTTTGGTGATTTAGGGTTGTTTTTTAACAACTGGTTACTTTTACTTAGAGGTCTTAACGACTTTTCATTGTGCCCCTTAAGCAGTTTCTGTCGGGAGGTCTAGTTCAATTTTTTTTTGAATGAGTCATTTGTGACTTTCTAGATTATATTCATTTCATTAGGTTTGTAAGGGGATTGCAGGCATGTCAAAAGACTTGAAATTTCTGATTAGCTCTAGGGCTAACTATCGAGGACAGGTCAACCGTATTCATTCTGAATTAGACAGTTTTGGTAATAACACTCCTCGGGAGAGAAACTGCCTTGTTAGTAAATTGAAAAGACTCCAGGATGAGCTTGAAAAGGCCGACTCGGTCATTCGAACCCTGAAATGGGAATTAAACTCAGAGGATGAAACGAAAGCCATAGCTGAAAATGATATAGAAATTGAAGAATGTTGTAAGTATGAAGATAGGATCAATGAATGTTTGTCTACTCTGTCTCATCTAGCTACATCCAGTCCAAATCATTCCAGTCTGGAAGTTTCTGGAAGCACATTGAACAGCATGCTTAAGAGCGCAACTGCCCCTTTACCTAAATTCAAAAGTGAAGAGGGAGAGGATCTTATTAGGTTTTTTCAGCAATTTGAAGATACGACGAAACGCTTCAATTATTCTGACTACGATAAATTTTTACTTTTGAAACAGCAAATTTCAGGGCGTGCCTTGTCTTTGATAAATTCCCTGGACAGCATACAGCATTCTTATAACGTAGCAAGAGATCTTTTGTTGAATGCTTTAGCCTCTCCCGTCACTAGAAAATTCAATGTCATCAAACAAATGTCGAATCTGAAACTTGATTACAATACAGAACCGTTTGAGTACATAGGGAAAATTAATTCTATTTGCGGATCCATTAGCGCTTTAAAAATAACTTCAGAAGATATTTTACAGTATTTTGCCTGGCATGGTTTAAATGAGAACTTCCAATCTCATTTAATTCATATCACCAACGAAACCAGGCCATCTTTGAATCAGATAGCAGATAAATTTTTTGAAGCCACTGAAAGGTATTTAACCAGTCAACGACAGTATAAAATTAAACATAAAGCAAGAGAACTTTGTCCTAAGAGAGCTACAAGTTTTGCTGCAAATGTTGATTACCAAACAGGCCCGTCACTGAACGTTTTCAAAGTGTGTCCTTTATGTAATGAGGATGGTGACTCCTCACATCCCATTCACAAATGTGAAAAGTATCCTGAACCTAAGTTAAAAATCAACAAGCTAAGAAATTTGAAGGCTTGTATAAAATGCGGCAGGTTGGATCATAATGAGGATACCTGCAAATTTCACTTCCGGAAACGTTGCGATTGTGGCGCTTGGCACTTCAGATTTCTATGCATGGGCCAAGAAAGCAGTGGAGTCCTGAGGGATAGTGGTCAAAGTAATGTAAAATTGAAAAAGGAAAATTCTAAACAAAGTGATCGAGTTGTGAAGGAGAGTAATTCAAGCATGATATTTGTTGAGAGATTTTCTGAGTCGTTCAAAGTCACAGACTGTAGCCACGCAATACTTCCTACCTTTTCTTGCATCCTTCAGGGAGAGACAAAGATTCGTTGCATGAGGGACAGCGGGTGTCAGTCAAACTTCATATTAGAGGAGAGGGCAAAGTATGAAAACTTGCCTGTCATAAATTCTGATCTCAGAATCAAAATCAATGGATTTAACTCTTCCAAAGTTTATCATACAAAGTCTTACAAAGTGCCTTTGACGATTGGAGATCATATTTACGAGATTGAAGCAACGGGTGTGCCATCTATTCACACTTCATTGAAATTGCCTGGCTTGCAGAAAATTGTTCGGGAATTTATGAACAGGGGATATTCCTTGGCGGATGACTTCTTGAAGGACGGAAAAGATGAAATTAATAACATAGATTTTATTCTCGGGTCAAATTTTGCTTATTGTCTTCCTGAAACAACAGTTTCATTTGGGGGTAATGAGAATGATGCACCGTCGGTTTATTCCTTGACTGCTGCAGGTGTAATGCTAGTGGGTAACACAGATCAAATTAGGAGCAATTTGAAGCACCTCCCTCCTTGCTTTGGGGAAGAACAGACAAAAGCTGAAGTGCCTTTGTATACATGTGAGGATCTTGCCCTTTCAAGTCATAATTCTTTAGATCCTCTCCTAGATTGTGATGATCTGACAGAAAGTGAAGGCAGGATAGCAATAGTGAACGATGCGGGGAGAATCAATTATGCTTCCTTGGAAAGAGCTACTCAAGAGATCCTTGATAAGTGTTGTACAGATACCTTGAATTATGACACGCAAATATTTCCCGGTAAGGTAGTGGAAAACGAAAGAATAATAAATTATGTTCTTCAAAATACAAGGCGTAACGAAGACGGCAGGTTAATTATGCCACTAATCTGGAATCACAAAGTGAAACATTTGCTAGGGCAAAATAAAACTCTAGCTACTAAAATTCTAAATTCAAATTTCCAAAGATACTCTAAGGGTGATGGAGTAAAGTTGAAATTAATCGACCAATGCTTTAGAGAGCAATCTGAACAAGGCATTATAGAAAGAATTGACAACCTTGATCAGTACTTGGAGGAAAATCCAAATCACAGTTTCTTGGCCCACATGGCAGTATTTAAACCAGAACGTGACACTACAAAATGTCGAGTAGTATTTTTATCTAATTTATGTGAAAATAATCCTTTACAGGGAGTAACCATGAGTCACAATCAAGCCATGTTGAGTGGACCTTGTTTAAACCAAAAGATCACCACAGCTTTATTACAGCTACGCTTTGATTCCAAACTCCTGTGTTTTGATATTAAAAAAGCCTTTCTCAACATATGCCTCTCTGATCTAGATTCCAGCAAGTTACTTTTTCTATGGCATCGTAATGTACAAAAAGGAGATTACAGTATTGTTGCATATCGTAGCTTAAGACTTCCATTTGGTCTTGTTTGTTCCCCTTGCATATTATTACTTGGACTTTATAAGATTTTGATGATTGACACTGATGATGATGACCAGGTAAATATGCTTAAAAGACACATTTATTCATTAATATATATGGATAATGGCAGTATTACTGCAAATAATAGTGAAAAATTGAAGTGGGCCTTTCAAGAGTTAAAAGGAATATTTGAGCCCTATAAATTTTATCTTCAGCAGTTTGTAACAAATGATACTGAAATTCAAGAGGAAATTGATAACAGCTCTGGAGAGAAAACTAGCAGATCAGTCAAATTATTGGGGCTCTTATGGGATAGAGTTGATGATACCCTATCCACTAAGCCTCTAGTTTTAGATGGTGAGGCAAATACAAAGAGGAATGTTTTGAAAACTATTGCCAGTCACTATGATGTATTTGGCTTTACTTTGCCCATTCTGAATCGAGCACGACTCTTTCTACATAAATTACAATGTGATTCGTCCTATACCTGGGACTCCAAATTGCCGGATGTAGAAATTAAAGAATGGAAAAACATATGTCGACAAGCAAATTCCTCTCCCAGCCTCGGAATTAGAAGATTTGTTGGCCAGAGAAATGGAGAATATAAACTGATTGCCTTTACAGATAGTAGTAAGGATATATACGGAACTGTTATCTTTATTCAGGATATCCAGTCATTAGAAGTGAACTTTGTTCTAGCTAAGAACCGTTTTGTGAATAAGCAATTATCTGGGAAGAGCATGCCTTCCCTTGAGTTTCAGGCCATTACTTTGGGTGCAGAAGTGTTAATAGATACCTATAAGGAATTAACTGGGCCCTCATGTGTTGAAGCAATCAACATAAAAGAACTCCATTTGTTTTCTGATAGCTTGGTATCCTTATCCTGGATTAATTCCCATTGTTATAAATTAGATAAGATGCATAAACACAGCACCTTTATCCGTAATAGGTTAGAACATTTAATTACCTTGTGTGAGATGCATCCTATAAGATTTCAATTTGTTTCAGGTATTGAAAATCCAGCTGACCTTGTCACTCGTGTAGCTTCATATAAAACTACCGTTAAGTCTAATTTCCTCTCTGGGCCAGTGTTTTTGAAAGAATCTGCTAACTTCTATTCAAGTCGCAGTGATATAATCAATATCATTGTACCAAACCCCAGGGCAAAATCAGGGGATGTTGTTTCGGAGAATTACAATCAAATTAATTTCGGCTCCACCGAAGAGGAATGTGCAGAACATTTAGCATCAACAGGTGGGTGTTCTGCGTCTTTCAAATCCGGCCAAATTATTACTGGTGCAGCCGGTAAGGGAGAACCAGAGCACTTGGTGACTGTAAACAAATTTTCCAGTTTGTCTAGGCTTGTATCTGTTTATAGGTACGTGTTTAAGTTTATTGAGAGCCTAAAATGCAAACTTTACTCCAGGTATCCTGAGAGGTATGGAAACCTGAGAGTTCTTGACGAAAACTTGTATGCCAAGGCAATGAATTACATAATTAGAATAGAACAGCACATTTATTTTCCCGAGATATTCAGGTATTTTGACAGTGGTTCTAAGTTCGTTAAAGATATCCCAAACATTGTTAATCAACTCAATGTATATCCTGATAATGAGGGAATTCTAAGAGTGAAAAGCAAATTCTCAAGATGGAAAAATGATAAGAATTACAGATTTCCTGTTTTGCTTCCTAAGAAGAGCTACATCACCAAATTAATTGTTTTAGATTTGCATGAGAGAATGTATCACTCAGGCTGTTACAAGGTTTTGTCTGAATTAAGAAGACAATTTTGGATTCCACACTGTTTCTCTGTTGTGAAACGCATCCTGCAAGAGTGCATACTTTGTAGAAAACTGAAGCAGAGAGCTATTAAACTAAATCAATCTCCCTACAGGTTATTCAGACAAGAACCACCTAGTGTTCCCTTTCGTACAATATTCATAGATCACATAGGCCCTTATTTTGTACTTTACAATGGCAAAAAGGTGAAGGTCTGGATTCTTTGCATAACTTGCCTTTGGTCGAGAGCTATCAATTTAAAAGTTTGTCTTGACATGACCTCAGGTGAGTTCATTAGAGCTTTACAGCTTCATTCATTTGAATATGGAGTGCCTGAATTATGTTTGTCTGATCTTGGTTCATCCTTAGTTGCAGGAGCTAACATAATTACTGACTTTCTGAATGATCCAGAAACCCAGAATTTTTTTGAAGAACAAGGAGTACGTCCATTAAAATTTGAGCAATATTTTAAAGGTCATCATCCTCTTGGGGGATTAGTAGAAGTATGTGTGAAGATGGTCCGTCAGTTGCTTCATTGCTCAATCAAGAAAAATGTTCTTCAGTACAGAGATTTTGAGTTTGTGGTTTCACAAACTATTCACCTGGTTAATCGAAGGCCTATTGCTTTCTCGGAAGGTCTAAGAGATACCAGTGATGACGTAATTCCAGACCCTATTACCCCAGAGAGGTTAATACATGGCTTGGACTTAATATCTTTGAATCTTATTCCAGCCATGCAGCCGCTTCCCACTAGCAATGATCCTGATTGGTCTTTAAACACTGACCCTATTGATACCATAAGAACAAGTTATGAGAAACTGAAGAAAGTGCGCACACATTTGATAGAAACCTACAATGCAGAATTTTTGAATAATTTGATGACTCAGGCTGTCAATGATAAAAGTAGATATAAGCCGGTTACCCACAAAAAATTACAGGTAGGGGACATTGTACTGATAAAAGAGGAGAATTGCAAACCTACCAATTTCCCATTGGCAGTTGTTAAAGACGTTAAAACTAACGTACTTGATGAAGTAACTGACGCTGTTCTGCTTAAAGGTAAAAACAGGGAGATGGTTCGACGACACGTCACATCTTTAATCCCTATATTAACGCGCAAGGAAATGTCACAATCAAATATTAAAACATTGACAGATCATATTTCTGTTAATACTACCGATCCCATGGCAAACCTGGGGGAAGATAAGCCTCAGAATAAAGAGAGGCCCAAGAGGAAAGCTGCTCTGCAAAGCATGCAAAAGACTCGAGGTATGATCAGTGACATTTGAGGAACCTTTCAGGAACATAACTGTACATAGTTGGGTTTATTAATTGTACATAATTTTGCTCATTTCACAATTATATATATATATATATATATTCATATATAATTTGGGATTAGTCCTACATTTACTAAGGATATAAATGTAGAACCCTTGGCCTGGAATGTAAAAGAAAAGGCTGAAATTTTTCTAGTTATTCCAGAGTTCTACATTTAACAAAAAATTAAATGTAGAACCCTTGGTGTGGAGTGTAAAGAAATATCTTTATGCTTTTCGTATATTTTTGTTTGTATTGAAAAGTACATTGTGTCTTTTGTTTACTTTGGTGGTGGTTGGAACTATGGGCATTTGTTTAATGGTAATTTGTTTTATGACTATAGGATAATTTCCGACTGTTTACTATTGAGCCTGAATAGTTCTTTAAACTGACTGTTTGACAGTTAAGTATCCACTCACTGTGCCTTTTGAGTATTTATATTCAGCGGTCCAGAATCCAGAGCGGGCAGATTGCAGTAAGACAGATTCCCAGCGGGGTAGAGTCAGAGACCAACACAGAAAACAGTCCGGAAAGGAGATTTTCTGACATTTTTACCCTCAAGTTTTCAAGTGTCATGGAGCGATAAACTCCACCTAGGCCGAGCGATAGGACTTCATGTTCGGAGAGAAGCAACACGAGCAACTGGACTTATCATCTATCCACGAAAGACCAGGATCTAAAGAAACGTAAGTCAGTTGAGAGACCTTATGCAGGCTCAATAGGATTGATCTGTTTCTTAGATATAATTTACGCTTGTTATAGTTTAAATTATGGTCGCCAACACGTCGAAAAAATTAAAGTAAAGGATTTTAGCATTATAATTACCATTATACTTGTGCCTTTGGTTTGTAAACCAATAGTGTTTCATTTTGACTAAGATTAACTACGAACGTAATTTATATATTGTTTTTCTTATTTAGTAACGAGTGTTCATTTACGAAATTTACGTTTTCACGAAGCTAGCTTGCTGAATTTCATTCCCTTCACGTTAAATTTGTCGATTAATTTCTTACGTTAAATTGATTTTTTCAAGAGGTGTAAATTCTTTTTTATTATTATTTTAGGTCCTTTACATATGGTAGATGAGTTACTGTGGAGAGGAAGTGGTGCATACATCCGAAGACAGCTTTTCGGGTGATTTCCTCTCAAGACGAGAAACGGCAGTTCAACATTTATAATTTCACTTATTAAACTCAATAGTTTTCTTTGTCTTTGGTTTAAATCCTCATTGTCAATTCATAATTTTTACCATAGGATTGGTAGTTAACCCTTGCTAAATTTTAATGACTTCTCCTTTCATCTTTGCCAAAAGTAATACCTCTAATAAATAGCTAAAGGTTTGAATTGTTAGGAAAATACAAATTACCTCCGAATTTGTCATATTTTTAAGAAACATAGGTTTTATAGATATTTAGATTTTTATTTTTCAAATTTTTATCTCATGATTTATTTTTTTATCTTATACTTACTATATATTTCTTTTTTTATTAATGTATCAGTTTCAATACAGATAATATTCTTTTCTCCTGAATTTAATTGGGCCAGCTCTGTAAGAGTCAAACTTTCTCATTGGGCTAGTGAATCTCCTCCCTTTTAATAATAATAGTGAAAGGTCCCAGGGTGGGATGGTACTATTCCTCTGGGCCCTGGATCACTCGTCTCTGGTTAATCTGAGGAGGGCATCATAGGATGTTTTCCTCAAGACAGTCTCTCTTCTCTGCTTTGGCAAGAGAATAGGAGAAAAGACTCTTGGGTATTTTGTGGAACCCTCCTTCGCTTGGGTAGTAGGTTGGCCAGGGCACCAGCTGCCCGTTGAGATACTACTGGTAGAGAGTTTTGGGGTCCTTTGACTGGCCAGACAGTACTACATTGGATCCTTCTTTCTGGTTATGGTTCATTTTCCCTTTGCCTACAGACACACTGAATAGTATGGCCTATTCTTTACATATTCTCCTCTGTCTGCATACACCTGACAACACTGAGATTACCAAACAATTCTTCACCCAAGGGATGACGAGACACTTATTTCTGGCTTGGTGAGGCTGCTTTGTTGTTTATGTGACTTTGGTTTGCATGTACCACAGCCATCTCAAGGATGAACTTAGAGGTCTAGCCCTGTCAGTAGCCATTTGGTTTACTTGGTGTAATTGGAGCTGAAGGCTAGTCTGAAAGTTCCAGACCACTTTTGCATCTGTACTTCACAAATGTTACCCACAGGCCCTTGGTCCACTTTTGTTGGGTTTTGAGGTGGTTGCTCAATAGTTATATGACACACTCCTAGATCCTTACATCCTGTCTTAAGGTAAAGCGTTAGGCATAAGTCTTGAGGACAAATACCTGTATAATGATTGGCTATTTATCTTAATTTTTCCCTTCTTTAGAGGATGCAGCAGCTACATCTGTTACAATCTGGTGGGACATCTGATGCTGGTGAGATGTACTGCGGAGCACCAATCTTGCATACTACCATGAAGTAACTTACCTATCCTCATGGCAAGGTGGAGGATGGGTCGGTGTTCTATAAAATGTTTTTTTTTGTCATCTGGCTTGACACTGCTAATGTTATCTCTCTGTTAAGGAGATGGATTCTCTTTGTCTTGATACTGCCTTTCTTTAAAGCTAGTACTGTCAGAGGCCCTAACAGCTTCTTCACTCCTTTAGTTAGGTGTTAGGAGATTGTTGGATTCGCCTTTCTCGCCTTTGTACGGAACCAAGAAAGGATATGTCCAAGAAAGAAATGGGCTTTCTAGTTTTGTTCTCGTGTACATGTAGGAATAGATACAAAGTTTCAGAAGTCATTTATATTTTCTTCGCTATACAAGCCTTAGACCCTTTAATTAAATTTCCCACCTCAACCACTCTTCTCAGTTGTAGGCTTAAGAATGGAAAGTGGCTACTCTGTGACAGGTGGGTGGGCAGGGCTTCCACTTCATTTTACCTGTCGTTAACCAGTTATCATGTTTACAATTAAATTACCATTCTAGCACCATTACATATATTCTGCATATTTATGGCCTATTTTTTTTTTCTATAGAATATTTTATAAATTTTTGCAATGATTTTCAAGAGTTTAAAAGCCTTTTCTTGATTTACAGACATTTCCAGTTTGAAAGTTTACCAGCAAGCTTCTACCGTGCAACGCAAAGTGATACAAAAGGAAAGTGAAGATGATGATATATATCTGGAATTGGAAGAAAAAATTTCTCCTGAACAAAAGGACTACATGTTACCAACCCAGCGAAGGAAGAGGCATGAGGACCTTTTAATGAAGAAAATCAATGACTGTGAAACAACACATGATGTCCTAGAAATGTACAGAAAACATTATGAGGTCATGACTAGAACCCATTTATTGAGAACAGTAAGAGTTCTTAATATCTTAGTTACCAAAGGGTAAGTTTTTGCATGCTGAATCAAGAATGTTTTATTTCATGCAACAAAATAATTCAATTACAGATTTTAGCTATTTACTGTTTATTTGTATTTAATTCTTATTAAATCACAACTCCCCTGAAAGTAAATGCAATGGACAATCCAATAGCTTTCTTTATGCTGTAATTTAGCTTTTGGAAAGTAATTCAAAGGTCAATTATGTATTTTAATCCGATGTCTTTAATATTCTCTTGAAAAGATTTAAAGGTAATTTTCTTTTTCACATTATTTAGTAAATGTCTAGTCTAACATATTTAGTATATTTGTATGTTCAGAAAATGTTTGTTCCATCAAAACCCTATTAATCATGTACAGTTATATGTATCTATATTCATGTCTCAAATGTACTCGGATCCACCAGCTATTTCTGTCAAACAGAAGGTAGTCTTGATCCATACATTTGTATCAACCAATATTCTCATTTTTTGTGGACTTGTGGTACTACTAACAGTCCTACTCTCATTACCAGGTCTAGATTTCACTGAGGATTTCTTTCTTTATATCACCTTGGGAATTCATTGCTTGTGTGGTGATTGTTTTGTCCCTGTTTGTGATTTTGTGATTTGTGAATACAGTACAGTAATAGCAAGTTGGAATTTGGTTAGCACATAGAAGGAAGTCTCGTTATCATTTTTGACCATCTATCCCAAATTACTGACTGTCTTACAGCAAAGACTAAGTCTTGTATACTTTATTGAGTTTATGCTTTTTTCCCCCTTATTTTGGCGTAATTATTTTAGTTTGTTCCAACACGGAGTACTTACCTCGAACTACTTTCTTAGGAGTTACTGGGAACTCTTCTCATCCGACCAGAATTTTGTGTAGTTTACCCTATTCCCGTTTTCTATGGGGTTAACCTCAGGCGGAGTGATACGCGCCCTGAGGCGACCCGGGGTCGGAGAGCATGCTTGCTCAGGTCGTGCTCCTCAGTAAGTTTCTGGTCGCGACGTGATTATCATCTCGCCGCGCTCTCCTCTCCCAGTGCAACCCTTTGTGTTCCCCGACCCTTTGCGTCTACCACGCGTTACCCACGTGTTCATTCCTTATCCTTCCTCTGTGTCCCTGTGTCTCTTGGTGTCTTAGTGTTGCGTTATGGAGCATCCCCGCCGTTGCCCTGGGCCTGGGGCCGGGAAATCTTGTGGGGCTTTTCTTTCTAAGCCCAAAGTCGATCCCCACTCTCGGTGTTCGTCGTGTAGGGGCAAGGTGTGTTCCCCTACAATCACGTGTCCGAAGTGCGAGTATTGGACCGAGATCTAGTGTGTCCTCTACGGCACGAAGAAGAAGAAAGCGGCAAAGAAATCGCCCAAGAAGGCCAACGTTTCCTCTTCGCTGGTTTCGCCGGATGCCTCGTCGGAACGGGGCTCCTTACCATCTTCCCCTACCCAGAGTAGGGGGCGAGGTATGTCCGTTGCGGGGAGGCGGCCCATTGCCCTTCCCCAAGAGTCTGAGCTGTCTGTGGGGGATGATGTTAGTGCTATTCAGGCATGTGTGGGGCCTGAGGGAGGGACGGGAGTGTGTTCGGGAGACGAAGTCCTGGTGCCTATAGGACCCGTCTCTACTGAAGATCCTATGTGGGGGAAGACGGGTGCTGCCTCTTCCCCTGCATCCTGGGTTTATATTTCAGGTGCTTCGGCAGCCGGGGGAGACGCCGAGAAGGAAGGCTCATCAATTTCAGAACCCTCCGCATGGGATCCGCCTAGGACCCCCTTCAGGTCTCCCTCGAGATTGGAAGAGGAGTTCGACTCGTGGTTCGCTCGGAAGAAGGTTCCTCAGTCTCCCCCAGCGCCCTCGTCAACGCTCCCGCCCGTCTTTCTGCAGCCCCCTCCGCCAGAGAACCGACACGAGGTTCCCCCTGCAGATTTGGACGACTCAGGTGATTCGGTGGACTCCCTCTCCTCCTCGTCGTCATCCTCTTCCTCAGATTCCTCATCGTCAGAGGACGAAGACACGAAGTCCTCAAAAAGGAAGTGGGAGAAGTCCGGAAAGAAAAAGTCCCGCTCTCGTTCCAGGCACGGCAAGAAGAAGTCCAAGACCTCCAAGAAGAAGGCGGAGAGGACCCGATCGTCGAAGGATAGGTGGGTGAAGATACCCCGGAGTGAGCTGTTTAAGGCTACCACAGCCGCGGCCACTTCCGGTTGGCTCCCTAGGGCCTCGTCTTCACCCGCTCGACCCTCCTCCTCCAGCAGGCCAGATCACCGTCCGGGGACGTCGCACCAGGCCCCCCGAGACCTAGTTAAGTCCACGGAGGTTCCCGCTACATCAGCCCAACGGAAGGAGCCGCTCCGCCGGACGGAAGGCTTGGCATCAATCGCGGGCACCTTGGCAGACTTCTACAAGCACCAAGGGTGCCCTTTGTGCCTAGGAAGGCCCACAAACACGGAGACCCCCGCGGGGCAGGGTACTCCCGTGTCGGATACCCTCGTCCCAGCCGATCTGCCCGTGCCGCGGGCAGGCCCGTCTGGAGGGAGGCAGGAGAAGAAGCTCCCTCCTTCCAGCATTGCCCCCCATACCATTGCGGAGTCTTCTCAAGCGGAGGAACTGGTAACGGATGCCCTAGTAGAAGGGGGAGAGTGCTCATCTGATGACATCTCCTCCTATCGAAAGGTCCTGGCCCTCATAAGGCGGCATCATCGGTTAGACGAACCCAAACCCTCAGCAGAACAAACCTGGCTCTCTGGACTTAGCAGGCTCGTGGATACAGCGAACCCTCGTTTATCGCAGTAGATAGGTTCCAAACCCGACCGCGATAGCTGAAAATTCGCGAAGTAGGGACACCATATTTACGTATTTATTTAACATGTATATTCAGACCTTTAAAACCTTCCCTTTACATAGTACTGTTAACAAACTACCCTTTGTTGCATAGTACTGTTAACAAACTACCCTTTAATGTACAGAACACTTAATGCATGTACTACAGTACCCTAAACTAAAACAGGCACAAATATTAAAGGCGATTTTATATCATGCGTTTCCTAAACACGCCAAAAAGCACGATAAAAAATGACAACCAATGTTTTGTTTACGTTTATTTATTTCTGATCATAATGAAGAAACAAACGCATTTACACTTCTGTGTATAGGTTAGTTTTTGCATCGATTATATTGATTATATGTTGATTTTGTTATTACTGTACCAATGTTTTACTTAATTTTTCTTAGGACTTCCAAATAAATGAAATGAATGCCATTTATATAATGTTTTTCTTTATGATGCCGCCTGAAATGGAAACCTTCCATTCGTTTACTGTACGTTCCATCTTCGATCGTAATAAACAAATGAAGGCATTAAACGCGCATGATGAAAGTGATAAATAATGATATTAAAAGCTTTTAGTAAATATGTTATTACAAATATTATTTACCGTATCTATATAAAATTCTCATACAAACCCAAAGCCTTGGTTCGGATGGTGTTCGTATCCAAGGCTATGTTCTTCTTCCGGCAGTCGGCAATCCAGACTGCTAAAGCACCTTCCATACGGACGATCGTTTTATTACGAGCGGTAACAACTCGCTTCGCTGACCTGCTAAATGTGATGGCAGCCGTCTTTCTAATGTTCGCCTCGTCCTTCTTAATGTAGCGAACGATGGATTCGTTCACTCCAAAATGGCGGGCTGCGGCTGCGTAACTTCTGCCTTCTTTCAACATATCGAGAAGTGTCACCTTCTCAGCAATCGTCATCATTTTTCGGTGGCGTTTAGGCTCACTACCAGCCTTAGTAGAAGCAGAACGCTTGGGAGCCATTGAACGCTTGGGAGCCATTGTAGGGGTTAAACAGAAAGTTCAACAAAAAGTTCAACTTCAAACAGTCACGCACAGCACAGATTAAAGTTACACAGTAACGTAGCAGCATCTACCCGGCGAGAGAGCGGCAAACAAAGTGGCCGCGAGAAGATGCTGCGGATCGGAGAAGCGGTCAAAACACCAATCACAGGCTAGATTACAAAACTTGGGAGCTGATTCGTCATCTATCAGCACTGGAACCAATCACAGTCCGTCATACATGCTACGTAGTAGTTACAAATTCAAATACAAGGTACTATATACAGTATGCTTTACGTACGCTATTTTACGCTTGTTTTGTTGTAGGATATGTACGCTTATTCGAGATGTGATTTTTGCAACAAAGAATATTATTGGATGCAATACTACGTACGTATACATACAAAAGATTCATGGAAAAGATGCACATCCATTACATTTGTAGTAGTAGCCATCAGCAGCCTTACACCATTCAAATATGACAAAGTCAGACTGCTTCTGATTTGCGTTTCATGTTCAATTTAATTTTACTACGTATACTGAATTATCGTATGATCACATTCTCTTTTCGTGTTTTATTTCTTTCTGTACTGAATTATATGTCATATGTAATGCAATGAACCATCAGTAAGAGCAGATATTACTAATTATTAATGGAATTAACGAAATATTTGGGGTCTTCATATATCGCGGCTATTTTCGAAATTTCCGGAAAATCCGCGATATATGTATATACATGCGTTATGAAAAAAATCCGCGATAGTCGAACCGCGAAGTAGCGAGGGCTCACTGTACCCCGTTTCAGCTGAGACCCTCCTTGGCTCTCCCACTAGCACGAGACGTGAATCTGGGGATGGAGCATATTGATAAATACTTAGCCGGCCTGGTGGAGGCCCCTAGGAGTCAGAGTTCCTCGAAGCTTCTCCCTGGCCTTAAGATACAGAAGTGGTTCTACGTGCCGGAAGGACGGCGCGGAGGGCTCCGCACAGTCGAGTCGGCCATTACCACATTGAACCAAGGGGCTGCAGAGGACAGAGCATCCTCGGCCCCAGTGTGTTTTTCCCCAGCAGAAACTTCCATGATGGAAGACATGGCCCAAGACCTGGTCTACGTGTCTTCCTGGTTGAATTGGTGGGCCTGTACTCTGGTAGGCTTCCAGTCATCACAGGATCTCTCCCTGC
The DNA here is from genome assembly GCF_036898095.1 of Palaemon carinicauda. Classification (NCBI taxonomy): domain Eukaryota; kingdom Metazoa; phylum Arthropoda; class Malacostraca; order Decapoda; family Palaemonidae; genus Palaemon; species Palaemon carinicauda. Next base: position 43,529,894 of record NC_090764.1, read on the forward strand.
CTGAGAATCAGTCCTTGCTGAGGGAGTTGATCAGTTCAGGGGGTAAGGCGCTAAAGTTCCTTTCTCACCAATCTCTCTCCCAAGCCACCAACTGGGTACTGTGGAAGAGAGACACGGTTCTAAGTAAGTTAGTGAGGAAGCTACTGGAGCGAGAAGCTAGGTTACTTAGAAACTCCTCGGTGTGGGACGAGTCACTCTTCCCCCTCAAATCATTAGAAGAGACGATGGAGAGGATGAGGAAGATGAAGGACGTAGGAGAACTAAGGCATTCCCCCATGAGATGTCCAGTGCACAGGAGACCCTCTGCGGACGGGCCGCATACCTCCCGTGCCTTTCCAGTTCAGCCTAGGAGGGAAGGTCCAACGGCCTCTTGGCTCCAAGGCTCTCAGCCCCCCCGTGGAGGTAACACTACCCCGCGGTCTGGCTTTAGACCGTCCTACGGTAACTCTAGGAGAGGTCGTTCCAGCCGCGCCTCTAGAAGGAGATAGGCAGAGAGGCCCCTACTCCTACCAGAGCCACAAGTAGGGGGATGCCTCAAACACTCTTGGCAAGCATGGCGGGTTTACGGTGCAGATCTCTGGACCGTTACAGTCCTAAAGGAGGGTTACAGACTTCCCTTCCTGACGGAACCGCCCCCACTTACTTCGGCAAAACCGACCGAGTGGTTAGTACCGAAGGACCCCTTGAAACGGGCGGCGTTACAGGAACAGGTGTTGACCATGATCACCAAGGGAGCGTTAGAACCAGTCGAGAATCCCGGTCCAGGGTTCTACAGCAGGCTCTTCCTGGTGGAAAAGGCGACAGGGGGGTGGAGGCCAGTCATAGACCTGTCGGCCCTCAACAAGTTTGTGGCAAAAACCGACTTCAAAATGGACATGGCAAGGACAGTGTTGGCGGCCTTGAGAGAAGGGGACTTCATGATGTCCCTAGATCTCAAGGACGCATACTTTCAGATCCCCGTTCACCCCTCCAGCAGGAAGTTCCTCAGAATAAAGTGGGACACCCAAGTCTTGCAGTTCAAGACCCTTTGCTTCGGACTGTCGACAGCACCGCAGGTCTTCACGAGAGTCTTCACGACAGTTTCGGTCTGGGCACACGAGCAGGGCATTCGCCTGATCCGGTAGCTGGACGATTGGTTGTTACTTTCAGACTCAAGGGAAGAACTGAGGGAGCAAGGCGCGAGGCTACTACGTCTCTGCAAAGACTTGGGGATCACAGTCAACCTGGAAAAGTCCCAGTTGACCCCCTCCACCAGGATGACTTACTTAGGGATGGTCCTGGATACCCGGTTGGTGAGAGCCTTCCCCTCCTTGGAAAGACTGGACAACCTGGACCGAGTGCTACAGCCCTTCCTAACGAACCAACAAGAGCCAAGGATTGGCAGAAGTTATTGGGCCACCTGGTGTCACTAGAAAAGTTAGTTCCACAGGGGAGACTCAAACTCCGGCCAATTCAATGGAACATGAAGGATCTCTGGGTCCCAGGGGAACCCCCACACAAGATAGTTCCGGTTTGCCCAGAGACGTTGGAAGTCCTGCAGTGGTGGAGCGACAGGGCGAACACCTGGAAGGGAATGCCCTTCGCGCCCGATCCTCCGGAGATGCTGTTATTCACGGACGCGTCGAAGGAGGGTTGGGGGGCACACCTCCTCGACAAATCGACGAAAGGGAAGTGGTCCCTCGAGGAAATGACTCTGCACATAAATGTTCTGGAGATGTTAGCCGTCCTAAGAGCGTGTCAAGAATTTGTACGTCTCCTCCAAGGAAACACCGTGGCGTTGATGTGCGACAACGCCACGGTGGTAGCCTACGTAAAGAAACGGAGGACTGAAGTCGAAAGTTATGCACTCTATCGACAGAACTACTGGAATGGGCGGCAAAGGAAGGGATCGAAATCACAGCCAGATTCAGCCCAGGAAAGAGGAACGTGCTAGCGGACGGCCTCAGCAGGGTAGGCCAAGTGATAGGATCAGAGTGGACTCTACACCCGGGAGTAGCGCAAGCAGTCATCCTGAAGTGGGGCTCGTCAGTAGTGGACCTCTTCGCCACGCGACTGAAAGCACAACTCCCTGTGTTCTGTTCTCCAGTTCCAGATCCATCAGCAGTGTTCGAGGATGCCTTCCAACATCCGTGGGACAACCTCGACGTGTACGCCTTCCCACCCTTCGGAATGCTCAGGCAAGTGCTCAACAGAGTGAGAACGTTGGCCAATCTACAGATGACTTTGGTAGCGCCTTGGTGGCTGGAGAGAGAATGGTTCGCAAACCTAAAGGAATTAGCTCTTCTTCCCCCTTGGCCACTCCCAGACAGGCCAGACCTCCTCCGTCAGCCTCACTTCCAGAGGTTTCACGAAAACCCTCAATCCCTCCTCCTACACGCGTGGAGGTTATCGAGCGGCTCCTGAAGAAGGAAGGGTACTCGGCGAGGACCGCAACGAGGATGTCGGGTTACCTAAGGCGTTCCTCGGTCGCAGTTTACCAGGCAAAGTGGGCAGTCTTCTCGAAATGGTGCGCTTCCCGGAACATCAAGCCCCTGAGGGCCTCGATTCATGAGATAGCAGGCTTCCTAGTGTACCTCAGAGATGATGTAGGTACGTCTATTCCGGCCATAAAAGGGGTACGTGCGGGATTAGGGCAGGTCTTCCTCCTAAAAGGCATTGATTTAGGGGCCTCCAGACAGATTTTGATGCTCATCAGGAGTTTTGAGCAGTCATACTCCCCCCAGGCTGTGAGGGTGCCTCAGTGGGATGTGGCTAGAGTGCTCAAAACCCTGTCGGAACCGCCCTTCGAGCCTCTCAAGGACATCCTGGACAAAGAACTTACCCTCAAAACGGTCTTCCTTTTAGCTCTGGCTTCGGCGAAGAGGGTTAGTGAGTTACACGGCCTGTCGTACGAAGTCGCGCACTCAAAAGGATGGCGAGAAGCATCCTTTAGGTTCGTACCTAGTTTTGTGGCCAAGACCCATAATCCAGCTTGTTGGGATCCTAGATTCGAGGGCTTCTCGGTTCCTGCCATCCCTCGTTCTGACAACCCTAAAGACTTGCTTTTGTGCCCAGTCAGAGCGGTAAGAAAATACCTGGAGAGGACCTCCAGGTTCCGTCCAACAATCAAGAAATTGTTCGTATCGACAGGACGTGTGAAGAAACCCGTTTCCAAGAATTCAATTTCCTTCTGGCTACGGCAAGTGATCAAGAGGGCCTACGACACCTCAAGAACCCCTCTCTCAGGCAAACCTAGGCCGCATGATATTAGGGGTCTTAGTACCTCGTTAGCCTTTGAAAAGAACATGGCAGTGGGCCAAATCTTGAAGGCAGGCACGTGGTCCAGACAGTCCACCTTCACGGAACACTACCTGAAGGATTGTTCGAGGAAATCTTTGGTCGGCTTCGCCCTTGGTCCTGTCATTTCAGCCCTCCAAAAGATCTAAGGTCATGGCCCCAGGGAAGCCGTGGGTAGTAAGTCCAAGAGACACTAGCTCCTTCCTTACCTTTGTCCCCCCCCCCCCTTTTCCCTTTTTAACCTTTCCCTGGTCCCTGATTACCTGCACTAGCGTGACTCAAAGACACATCATCTACCTAGGGACACTTCATTAGCGAGGAGTACGTCTCTGAGACGTTTTTTTTTTTTTTTTTTTTTACAGAGGTAAGCCACTTAGACACTTAAGTTAGTTTTTTGGGTAGTTTTCCCTATTTCGTGCGTTTTCTAACATTGGTCTACGGAACCTAGCCTCCTATCTAGGTTCCTTCCCCCTCGTGCTTCCAGCCGGTCAGTCTCTAGCCCCTGCAGGACACTCCCTCCTCCTAAAGTTTAAGTCTCCTAAGAAAGTAGTTCGAAGTAAGTACTCCGTGTTGGAACAAATCACAAATTTTTAAGTAATTTGCATTTTTCCTAACATACTTAACTCGAACTACTTTCGGGTTATGGCCCACCCATCCTTCCCCGAGGGCCCTGCAGGGCTGAGGAGAACCTTTCCGACAAAACTTACTGAGGAGCATGACCTGAGCAAGCATGCTCTCCGACCCCGGGTCGCCTCAGGGCGCGTATCACTCCGCCTGAGGTTAACCCCATAGAAAACGGGAATAGGGTAAACTACACAAAATTCTGGTCGGATGGGAAGAGTTCCCAGTAACTCCTAAGAAAGTAGTTCGAGGTAAGTATGTTTGGAAAAATACAAATTACTTAAAAATTTTTAATATTTTTACATGTACCTCGATATGCATTTTTTTGCAGGTTTTCCTTCCTAATGATGAAAAACTTTGTATTCTTTGTGTAAGCTATTTTAAGTTTTGTTCCTATACATATACAAAACTTTTTTCCTTTCAAACAGGTACTGTATACTACTGTATATGTCTTTAATGGCACTGTAAGGGTCATTGAATAGTTAACGAGGTAGTTGTTAATGACAGGTGGTGTGAGGGACCACCATCACCCTCCTGTCACAGAATAGCCACTTTGTCCTTGGCTGCAATGTAGATGAATATACAGTTGCACTTATTTCTTAGGTGCCAAATATTTTTTACCATCATATTAATAGGTGTCTTTTTTTTTTTTTTTCTATACTAATACAAACCCTTGTCCTTTAATAGGAATATGACTTCAGTGAAGCTGTTGTGGTTGTTAAAACTTTCAGCACGGTAGTAGTAAGTGGGAGGTGGTGGGTAGGCAACACCCACCCACCAGATAGAGTAACCTTCACTTTATCTTCAGCCACTGTATATTACAGCCATATTTCTTGGTGTCTGTATATGGCTGTTCTAAAATATTGCCTTTTCTTTCAGATTGAATAAATATTCTTGTAGGCAGTTATTTTGGAGGAATGTTAATGGAAGAAGCCAAGGATATTCAGTTTTATTGATAACTGTAAATGTGATAGTTTTCTGTGTTACCTGCCTTTATCCAATATATTTGTCCCTGCCAGGCAGCATGTCTATTGTTATTTTATCCCTCATATGTGTAGCCTTATAAAGATGACAAAATCATAAACCTAATGATTTTGGTTTTCCTTGGACATTGCTGTTAGGTGCTCCATGAGAAGAAGAGTCTTACCTCTGCCAAGTGTGAAGGGGGGTGTGGGGGGACACCTCCCTTCTTTTCGTCAGTGCTGATCTCATAAGGCTCTAAGGATTTATCTTCTGGTTGTGCTGTTGTGGTCTCTTTCCTCGTAAGACCTTTGTCATTGGGCTTCACAGCTCCAGAGAAGATGAATTTCAAGTTCTCATTTCTCCCCTTTTCATCTTCACTGCAATATCTCCAGAAGTACAAGTAGAAGTCAACAAAGTCCAGGAAGTTGTATCGATAGATTCAGTTACATGTAACTCCTACAATTTTTTTCCCCATGGAAGAAATAGTATGATACCATGAACCTCCCTTCTTGGGTGAGTGCCGAGTTATCCCATCGGTGCACACTCTATGAAGGCGTTTGGGCACATGTTATAGATGTTTTCACACCTTTCACTAGGGCCAAGAGTGGTTTCATAGAGGGAAGAAACATTGGTACTCAGAACTCTCACACAAGCTGAGCATATACAGAGCCTGACTGATTGGAACCCCCCCCCCTTCTCTCTCTCTCTCTCTCTCTCTCTCTCTCTCTCTCTCTCTCTCTCTCTCTCTCTCTCTCTCTCTCTCTCTCTCTCTCTCTCTCTCTCTCTCTCTCTCTCTCTCTCTCTCTCTCTCTCTTTTTTTTTTGGGGGGGGGGCAGAAATAGATTTCTCTTGTCACTTCACAATAAATGTAAAGAATATTTTGGTTGTTTAGAGTGAAATACAATAGAAAATAAAGCAAACTTTGGACAAAATTATTCTGTATTCAGCTGTAAAACAAATAAACATAGAAATGTAGATTATTATAGTGTAAGTGAGCATATATATTCGATGGGGACATCTTGTATATAGCTACTAATGGTGGATCCACTGCCTTGTAGTGAAAAGGGGTTAAGCAGATGACTCCCAGCCCCAGGGCTTATAGCATCCTGCTTTTTCAAATAGGGTTGTAGCTTAGCAATTGATGATGATAATAATAATAATATAGGAAATTTTTAAATATGTAACTTCCCTGGTAGTTACATATATATAGCTTAATCCCGCCGATTTGTCGCGAGCACGGCAGAAATTCAAATTTCACGGCAATCACCGCCAGGAAAGCAGGCGGTCATACCTGTGCGCCCTCTAACTAGGTAACTGGAACCATTCCCAACATTCCTCAGAAATTCCCTGCCGTTGTTCGAGACAACACGTCGGAAATTCGCTACGTTGTGGGTTTGCTTTATCTACAAATTTTGTGAAGTACCCTTTGTTTGATTTATCAGACCTAGGAAAGGAATTAGATCGTACCTAGGCGCGATCAGCCAGCGAGAAACTTCAGCGCTTATCGATGCTCCTTCGCAGCGATCGGGACGCGTTACAGGAGGCGGCAAGGTTCTTGACGCTCCCTCATGGCATGCTGGACGCATGCGATCAAGACGTTTCCCCACAGCATGCTGGACGCACAGTTGACGCTCCCTCGCGGCATGCTGGACGCATAGTCGACACTCCCTCGCGGCATGCTGGACGCATGCGAGCAGGACGTTCCCTCGCAGCATGCTGGACGTATTGTTGATGCTTCCTTACAGCGTGCTGGATGCATGCTAGAAGCACCCAAGTATGACTCTCCCTCGCAACATGCGGGACGCTTGCAGGACGCACGCAAGCGTGACGCTTCCTCACAACTTTCTGGACTCATGCGCGACGTTCCATCGCAGCATGCTGGAAGCATGGTGGACGACGAGAATAGACAAGACGAGGCGTGTGTTTCTCCAACTCATTCTACTTTAGATGAAATCTCAGAAGGGGAAACACAGGAAACGCTTCATTCAGCTGATCTTAAGAGATTGCTGGCGGTTCTAGCGGCGTTATATCCGGAGGACTTTACTCAGGCTTTACCTCAAAGCCCGCCCTCGCAGTTTTTGAAGGGCAGACCCCAGAAACCTTCCTCGTTTAAGAAAACGGTGCTAGCCAGATCGGTCAAGAGAGCTTTCTCGACTCTAAATGAGTGGATTCTCAAGAGAAAGGATCTATGAAAGACTACCTTTTCCTTTCCCCCTACAAGACTGGCCTCCAGATCCAGTGTGTGGTATGAGACTGGGGAGGTTCTCGGTTTGGGAGTTCCTGCCTCCTCCCAGGGGGACTTCTCCAGACTCGTTGACGCCTCACGTAGGTCAGCCATGAACTAGTCTAAGGTGATGTGGACCACGTCAGAGATGGATCACTTGCTGAAGGGCATCTCCAGAACTATAGAGGTCTTCAGCCTGATGAATTGGACTCTCGGAGCCCTCGCAGAGGTCACAGATGTAAAGAATGAGGCACAGATGCACCTGATTGCCTGTCTCGATAAGGCCGTGACGGATGGGACCGTCGAACTCTCCGCCCTTTTCGTGGCATGAGTTATTAAGAAGAGGTCTATGCTGTGTTCTTTCCTGTCGTCAGGATTGACCTTCGCTCAGAAATCAGAGCTATTGTATGCTCCTTTAGGTAATCATCTCTTCCCTTCTGATGTAGTGAAGGACTTGTCGGCAGCTCTTGCGCAACAAGCGACGCAAGACCTTATCACCAGGACTGCCAAGAAAGTCCTCCCGGCTAGCTTTTTAGCCAGAAAGCAGAAGGAAGCTCTTCCCACTCGCCAGTCCTTTCGTGGGCGAGCCCTTTCGAGAGGGAATCAGAGAATTGCTGCTGGAGGACAACCTCGTAAATTCACAAAGCAGCAATCAAAAACAAGGAAATGAGCTCTACAACCTCCAGACACAAGTGGGAGCCAGGTTATCCCACTATTGGCAAGAGTGGAGCCAAAGGGGAGTGGACGACCGGACAGTCGATGTCTTGAAGGAGGGTTACAAGATCCCTTCCTGAGAAGGCCTCCTCTTTCGTCAGAACCCTTAGAGTTGACAGCAGCATACTTGGGGAGCAAGGCAGCAGCTCTTCAAGAGCTGGTCAACCAGATACTGTCAAAAGCAGCGATAGAAGTAGTAGAGGACCCCTCTTCGGAGGGTTTTTACAACAGACTTTTTCTAGTTCCAAAGAACTCGGTGGGTTGGAGACCTGTTCTGGACATAAGTCCTCTGTACAAGTTTGTGAGCAAAGTCAAGTTTGCCATGGAGACATCTGTGTCAGTCCTAGCAGACACCAGACAAGGAGACTGGAGGGTGTCAATAGATCTGCAGGACGCGTATTTCCACGTCCAAATTCACCTGAACTAAAGAAAATTTCGGAGATTCGTTTACCAAGAAACTACTTATCAGTTCAAAGCACTTTGTTTTGGACTGAGCATGGCTCCCTACGTTTTCAATCGAGTTGTTTCCAACGCGGCTCGCTGGCTACATCTGGAAGGGGTACGGATATCAATGTACCTGGAATACTGGCTAATCAGAGCCAGGTCGCAAGAAAAGTGTCTGGAGGATCTACAAGTTACAATGTCTTTGACGCAACAGCTAGGTCTGGTTGTAAATCTGGCCAAATCACAACTGACACCCTCACAAAACATCATCTACCTATGGGATGAGGATTCAATCAGTGGTTTTTCGGGCTTTTCCAGCCCCGAAACGCATTCTAGAATGCCTAAGAAAGGTGGAGCACTTCCTAGACAGAAGGACCTCGGTGAGAGAATGGATGAGTCTGCTGGGTACCCTCTCCTCGATCGAGCAATTCGTATCCCTGGGAAGACTTCATTTACGGCCTCTACAATTCCATCTATCAAAATATTGGACAAGAGACCAAGGCCTAGAGACGTGGATTCCGATTCCTCTGGGGATCAGGAATCAGTTGAGTTGGTGGGACGATACCAACAAACTCCTAGAAGGCCTCGAACTTCAACAGAAGAACCCTACGCTAGTGTTGTATTCAGACGCATCAGACATGGGGTGTGGTGCAACACTGGGGAAGGGCGAGATCTCAGGTCTGTGGAAAGAGTTTCAGAAGGAATGGCATATAAACATCAAGGAGCTAGTGGCCATTCATCTAGCACTAATGCACTTCCAGGAGGAAGTCTAGGGCAAGTTAGTTCAGGTCAACGCAGACAACACCACAGCATTGGCCTACATCAGGAAACAGGGAGGCACTCGTTCAGATTCCCTTTACGAGGCAGCGAAAGATCTCCTACTGTGGGCGAAAGCGAGGAATATAACCCTGATAACACGCTTCATAGAGGAAGAAAAGAACGTCAGGGCGGATCTTCTCAGCAGAGGAAGACAAGTTCTCACAACAGAGTGGACCCTACATCACGAGGTGTGCACCAGCCTTTGGATGCTGTGGGGAGAACCCTCAATAGACCTCTTCGCTACCCAGAAGACAAAGAGGTTACCAGTTTGTTGCTCTTCAGTCCCAGACCAGGAAGCAGTGGCAGTGGACGCCTTTCTCATGGAATTGGAAGGACTAGACGTGTACGCTTTTTCACCGTTCAAGATCCTGGACAGAGTCTTGAAAAAGTTCAGTGAATCGAACAACGCCCGTATGGCCCTGATAGCTCCGTTTTGGCCCATGAGACCTTGGATTGCAGAAGTGATGGAGTGGCTGGTAGATATCCCCAGAGCGTTACCAAGTCGGAACGATCTACTCAGACAGCCGCACATAGAGAGGTACCATCAAAATCCTCCCGCTCTCAATCTAACTGCCTTTTGACTATTGAAAAGCTGGCAAGAGCGAAGGGCTTTTCAAGGGAAGCTGCAAGAGCTATCGCGAAAGCTAGGAGGACGTCCACAATTAAGGTATACCAATCTAAGTGGGACGTGTTTAGAGAATGGTGCAGGATTAGCAAATTTTCCTCTTCCAGTACCTCTCTAACCCAAATAGCAGATTTTCTGTTGCATTTGCGAACGAAAGAAAAGTTGGCTGTATCGACCATCAAGGGATACCGCATCATGCTAGCTTCTGTCTTCCGTCACAGACATATTGACGTGTCAGGAAACAAGGATCTCTGGACCTCATTAGATCTTTTGAGACTGCTAAGAGAAAGGACAACCCAACCCCCTCTTGTAACCTGGATGTAGTCCTGGCATTTTTGACCTCGAGCAGGTTTGAACCTCTCAACAAGGCTTCTTGGAAGGATCTTACTAAAAAGACTCTATTCCTGGTCGCGTTGGCTTCAGTCAAGAGAGTAGGAGAGTTGCAAGCCATCAGCAAGAAGGTGGGCTTCAATGGAGACCATGCAATTTGCTCCCTTCAGCTAGGTTTTCTCGCCAAGAACGAGAATCCTTCGCGACCTTGGCCCAGATCCTTTACCATCCCAGGGTTATCTCACTTAAAAGGACGGGAAAAGGAGAGAGGTCTTTGTCCAGTGAGAGCTCTAAAATTTTATCTTCAGGCGACCAAAAACCTGAGAGGATAAGCAGATAACCTCTGGTGCTCGGTTAAAAAGCCCTCTTTACCCCTATCAAAGAATACTCTGGCATTTTTTATTAAGGATTTGATAAGGGAAGCTCACCAGAACTGTGAGGAGAGAAGCTTTCCAATCCTTAAGGTAAAACCACATGAGGTAAGAGCTGTGGCGACTACTATTGCGTATAGACACAATAAGTCGATGAAGTCAATTTTGGAGGCGACTTTCTGGCGAAGTAAATCAATCTTTGCAGATTGCTACCTTAAAGAAGTACAGACCCAATATGAAGATTGTTGCTCCCTGGGTCCGTATGTTGCCTCCGGCATCGTAGTTGGAGAAGGTACTACTGCCTCTACCCTATAACCTTTGTAATATATACCCTTGCCTTTTTCTTGAACTTGGTATCACAGGTTGTCTGTGAAGGTTGTTGCAGCTTCCACAGTCTGGGATGCAAGTCAAGTTAGTTTTTATGGTGTGTTTTTTGTTTATTTTTGAGTTAGGTGGTCAGAATCATTGTCCATGACTATGCCAGGATAGCAAGGGTGGAGGTCTAGCCACGTTAAGGTCATTTCTACTTCACTGGCATATCGTAAGAATATGTCATCAGTTAGATAGATTATGGACACAACATTCTGGAGAAGCAACTTTGTGTTCGCCTGTCATTACCTCAGAGAGGTAAGAGTAGATTATGAAAGGTGTTACACCTTGGGCCCATACGTAGCTACTGCTACTGTATTGGGCAAAGGAGTTACTACTCTCCTCAACCTTAACGTTTGTATGCCTGTGTTTGGGTTTTGGTTTTTATGGTTGTCTGAGGACTCTAACTTGTGGTACAGTGCCCTCAGTCTAGCTAGATAGTTAATATCTATTCTGCAAGGTTAGGTGGTTAGTTTGAGTAAGGTTGCAGTTTTTAAAAAAGGGGCATAGGTAGTGCTGAAGTCAAGTCAAGCTGTTGGTCTCACCCCATTTGACAGACTCAATTGGGTTGTTTCAGCATGACAGGTCCACACCTGGCTGACACTCCTAAGGGAAAGCGACTCAAGAGGCAAGAACCTTCGAAGTCAGCTACCTTAGCAGGTAAGGAATCAAAGTGTTTTTTCTCCTACAACTTATTGTTGTTTTCCCAATGATGTTAGCTGTCTGTCACCCTCCTCCAAATGTGTGAATCAGCTATATATATACTGTATAACTGCCAGGTAAGTTCTATTCATAAAAATGGAGTTTTTATGATAAAACAAAGCGTTATGAATACTTACCTGGCAGTTATATATATATATATTTTAAGTCCCACCCACCTCCCCTCAGGAGACAGATCGGGCAAAGATGATCTGAGGAACAGAAAATGGGAATGATTCGAAGTACCACCTTGTAAGGGTTGTTAACCACCTAACCGCACAACCACCACGGCGGTTGCCGCGAGTTTTGAAAAATTCTGCCGGACGTCAGAGACTATAGTTATATGTATATAACTGCCAGGAAAGTATTCATAAAACTTTGTTTTATCATAAAAACTCCATTTTCATTACCGTACACAACACTATACTTATAAGTTAAGATATTGAAGAAAAATTTCAATGCTTTGAAATTAAACAATGATTTTACTATTTTAGGAATGTAGATTGTGTGGAACTTCAAAATGAAAAGGAGTTTCAAGAAATTTGTCAGCGTATACTTAAAATGAGTCGAACAATGGAAACAGGGGATTTGCTTGGTCTTTTACAGCATTTATGTCGCTTGGAAGTTGATGTACATTCAAAGATTGTCATGACTGTATTGCAGGTTTGTGTTTAGAGAATATATTTAAAGTTAATATTTGTTCCAATTTTGACATTTATTATTAGTTTTCTGTAATGTTAGTCCATTGATTACTTAGTAGAGTAATTTTATAATAATAGTTTTTGGACATGGTAACTATAAGAAAGTAAAAATATAGTTGATTGTTATATTTCAAGAATATATAAGATGTGTTAATTTTCCTTATCCAAGGTTAGGAAAGTAATATTGAGCTGTTCCGTAACTGGAATACAAACCAATGCTATTTATATTATTAGTACAGTATTATTATTATTACTTGCTAAGCTACAACCCTAGTTGGAAAAGCAGGATGCCATAAGCTCAGGTACTCCAACAAGGAAAATAGCTCAGTGAGGAAAGGAAACAAAAGGAAAAATAAAATCTTTAAGAAGAGTAACAACATTAAAATAGATATCTCCTATGTAAACTATAAAAACTTTAACAAAACTAGAGGAAGAGAAAAAACAGCATGTCCGAGTGTACCCTCAAGCAAGAGAACTCTAACCCAAGACAGTGAAAGACCATGGTACAGAGGCTATGGCACTACCCAAGACTAGAGAACAATGGTTTGATTTTGATGTGTCCTTCTCCTAGAAGAGCTGCTGACCATAGCTAAAGAGTCTCTTCTACTTTTACCAAGAGGAAAGTAGCCCCTGTACAATGACAGTGCAGTAACCCCTTGGGGGGGAGAAGATTTGTTTGGTAATCTCAGTGTTGTCAAGTGTATAAGGACAGAGGAGAATAAGTAAAGAATAGACCAGACTATTCCCTGTGTGTATGTGTGTGTAGGCAAAGGGAAACTGAACCGTAACCAGAGAAAAGGATCCAATGTAGTACTGTCTGGCCAGTCAAAAGACCTCATAACTCTCTAGCGGTAGTATCTCAACGGGGTATCACTTTCGGCGAAGCTGAAAGAATAAGCCATTAGAATTTTGCAAGGGTTAACTACCCATCCCGCTAGTTAGTGGCGCATAGGAGGGGTAGCCAGCTACCCCTCTCCCTCACACACCTGTGACTGTGCTTCACTTTGCTTTTGGCTCGGATGGAGAACGGTTGTTGCCGTTCGTCCTCCTCTCCATTGTTTTGGACTGCCATTAATCTTTTTTTGTCTTTTTCTTTTTTCAGAGTGTGTGTGTGTGTGTGTGCTGAGTTCTTCCTACCGGCCAAACATACTTGCCCTGGTTCGGAGGACTGCATCTGCGGTACCTTCATCTCCTCTGTGGAAACCGATCCTCACCCCCTTTGTCATGCCTGCAGAGGTCAACGGTGTGATGAATCTAATAAATGTGGTGAATGCCGGGAGTGGTGTGCCTCCCAGTGGGAAAGGTATGGGGTTCAGTGGAAGAAGAAGGCTAAGCAAGACTCCTCTCCTTCGAAGGTTTCTTCGAAGCAGAAGAAACCCAAGGCTGCTTCTTCCGCTTCCCGACCTTCCTCCGAAGTCCTACTCGAACAGCTTTCTCCGGGGATCTGTCGAGTAGTAGCATAGACCGATTAACCCCTGGTCAACCTCGGTCCTCGAGAGACAGTGCTGCCTCCCCTAGTGAGGTGGCTCCGGCTCTCCCCCTGAGGGAAGCCGTGTCTCTTTCTCCCTTGTTACAGGTTTGGCCTTCATTGGGTTTGCCTGGTTCTGCCTCCAAGGAAGCTCTCCTGCAGTTACTTCAACGGGGTGCTGAGCTACAGTGATCATCTGAGTCAGATGTCGACCCCTTGACCTTGTTCGTTGTGGTGGTTTCGGAAGTTTCGTCTGCTGCCCTGCCAGCAGATCCTGTTGCTGCTTCTTTAGCTTCTTCCGCCACCGCTGCTGCCAAGGACTGCGCTTCTCCCCTGACAAACATCCTTGGGGGTGGTCAAAGTCCAAGGCATATCTCTCCTGCTAGTGTTCCCCTCTCTCGTTTGTGTGAAGGGGCACTCATAAAGACTCCTCTTCGGAGGTCTGCTGACGGTCAGCTTGCTGATCCACCGGTTGCTGTGGAACATTGTCATTGCGGCAGGAAACCTTGCCTTTCTCGTCCTACGCTCTGCCTTCGGGGGGCCCCTTCACCTTCGGTGAAGAGATGTCTCTTCGGATCTTCATCTCCGCAGCTTTCCTCCTTGGAGGAAGCTGCTCAGCATGCATCTTCTGGTTCCCGACCCTCTCCCGCTTCTACGGACTCATCTTCTCTCCTCCTCCTGAGAAAGTGCTTCTTTCCAAGGGTCACATTTCTCCTCCAGAGCATCCAGCAGCTATTCGCAGACCATCTGCGCTTCATTCACCTGCTTGCCGAGCTCCTGTGCATCATCCTCCATCTTGTCAGGCTCCTGCTCAGCGTTCACCTGCTCGTTAGATTCGTCATCCAGACGCCCGCCAACCTACAACTCATGAATCGCCTGTCCAGTCAATAGCCCGTGAATCACCTGCTCAACCGTCTACGTGTAAATCGCCTGCTCGCCAGTGTCAGGACCATCCATCTGTTCATCGATCGCCTGTTCGATAGCGTTCACCCATACATCAAGCACCTAATCAGCGTTTGCCTATTTGTCAGGCCTCTTCGCTTAGGCATGCGCCTCGTCAATTGCCGACTTGTCATACAGCAGACCAATTTCTTTCGGCTGTTGACCAGAGCGTTTTTCCAGCTTCTTGTAATCCCTGGTTGCCCTTGTGTCAATCGCGTTGCTCCCCAACGATTCGCAAATTGCCACCTCCTCAATCGTCGGCCCACCACCTGTCCTCTTGTTGGATGGTTGTGATTTACCCCGCAATTTCGCGCCAACGCTCGTCAACGCACCAACTCTCGATTGCCCATCAGCAGCTATCAACGGAACACCAGCATCCAGATTACAACAGCGATCGCCAGGCTCTCCAACTTGCCAATACGCAGCGATTCTTCGGCGTTCACTAACTCGTCAACGGCCATCAACCACTCAGTGTATAACTGCAAAGGTGAGTAACCACCCGCAGCCAAGAGAGTATCACCTGCCAACATCATCATCCTAGCAGCAGAAAGGTTAAAGCCTATCCACGTCGCCTTCACCAAGAGCCTCGGCTCTTACTTCTAGAAAGGTTAAGGTTCCCTCTGACCATTCACTGTCGCTCCATTCCCCTCCCTGCAAGCGCATAACAGGACGACCGCCGGGGAAGGAGGAAGAAGTCAAGTTTCAGGTTTTTAGGATCCTGAAACTTCTAGCACCGAGAAAGGAACCTGCATCATCGCTTCTTAAGTCATCTTCATCTGGGATGAAGACTCCTCGTAAGGACACTTTGACCTCGTTCCCTTCAGGGGAGTTTTCGGACAGCGCATCCATTAGCAAACAGCTGTGGTGCAGCGCCCTGGTCATTGCTGTAACCCAGGCTTTCAGGCCTAGTATCATTCCTTCATGCCCTAAGGAAGGTCCCATGGTTTCCCTGGGGGATTTCACAGTCTCGACTTACTCAAGACAACGGTTTGGCATTTAATATATGCTACTAAATGTTCTTCTGCTTGTGTATTTTAGTCAAAATACAATAATATAAGCATTACTTTTTACCACAGCATATGCTTCACTAGTTTTCTTATGAGAGAATGAAATGGTAAAAAAAAATTAAGTTATATGAATGTCATATGGATTTATAATTTCAGGATAGGTATCATGCACTACCAATTGAGTAAGATAAATTAAAAGAAGTTCTGTAATCTCTGTTATCTTATAGGCGTGTAATTTTTGGCGTACATATTTTAATCCATGAATTCCCTCCACAGTATTTGTCACTGCAAGGAAAAGTGATCATATTGCTACATTACCATGAAGTAAATGAATGCATTCCAAATGAAGCTTGAATTATGACACTATGCCAGAGGAGAATAAGTTTCAACAAACATTGATGAGAATGAGCATAATGTTGAAGCCAATATCATTAGGTTGATGAAACACTGTAATACTTCCTAGAGAGGAAATAATTAATTATTTTTTAAACTAAAAAATAAAACAAAAAATGCTATCATTTTATCAACCCTCTTTGTGCTTTCCATTAATGATCTGCCTTATGGGGTTTATTCAATACGAGAACAATTTATTGAATTGATTAATGATGTAAGTGCAAAACATTTTCTGTGAAATGTATTGATTATTTGGACTGAAATAGCACAGTCTTATTCCGGTATTACAAAGATGGCTCTAAAAGTGTCGATTTCATTTGCATTTGCAATCCCCTATGAGTTTGAGTCACCATTTTTCACACTGCTTACCATCAAATCAAAATCACAAAACATATCAAAAGCAACATATTTTATGAGAGTTGCACTGGCCAAAGCAAAGCAGAATCTTTAAGAATTGGTTTAGGTATAGGAAATGGACCCATACCATTGAACAAACATTTGATAACTAAAGTTTTGGCCGAAAATTTTTTTTTTTGTTCCATATAGGTAGCATTTTCTTAAGCGACTGGTTATCAAATAAAAATGAAGTTTTTGCTTCAGTAGATTAGGGTGTCCATCTTTGATGAAATGTAAACTGGTTTAGAAAAATAGTTTTGTTTTAGTACCTTAATGTTACTTTGTTCCGTAACTGAAATACAAACCACGCTATTTACATGGGGGGATTACTTCGGCGCAGCCGATGACGAGCCATAAAGTTTTAACGAGGTTTTCCTACCCCACCGCTAGTTAGCGAGGGGTTAGGGAGGGGTAGCTAGCTACCCCTCCCCCTCACACACACCGGAGAATACTCCACCTTACTTTTGGCTCGGATAGCGATCGGAGGTCTCCGCTCCTATCCTCACTTGACGGCCATTATTGTTTTGTCTTTTAACTTACCTTTTCTTATACTTGATATATTTAAACATTATTGATGTTTATGTATATTTTGGTGTATAGAAAATAGTAAGTTTCCTTTGCTTTTGGTGTTGTGCGGTGTGTGTTGTGTACGTTCTACGAGAGTATCGCCGGCTTTGCAGGCCACTACGATCTTTTCTTGATCACGGCCTTTCACTCCTAGGCCACCATGGTTGCCTTCGTGGAGACCGGCTCTTCTCTTGAGATCGTTCACCTCTTACTCCGTACTACGCCTACGATAGCCTCTCAGGACCGAGTCGCTATTTCGTTTTATTTGTTTCAATTATTTTTATGAATATAATTGTGTTTTAACTTTTCTGCTCAGGGCTCACGTCCCTTCGGGGGTCGGTGATCCTTGGTGCATTCAAAGTCAGTTGCATGATTATAATGTTATAATTCTGTTTTGTTAACCTATGTCCCCCCCCTCACCTGGGCATGCTGGGTGGGGGAAGGGGCGCATACCTTCTTTCGTTCTTATGTTCTTTCCCTCGGGGTTTCTCTTCGGAGTTTCACCCGGGGGAATTTCTGTTAAATAATTATTCTGTTTTATTTTCCAGTTTACGATGCTGTTTCTTCGTGCCTGTTGTGTACCTTCGAAGCAGAGCTGTCCTGTTTATCCTGGGAAGTCGGTTTCGCCGCCGTCTCCCAAGGCGTTCGTCAGGGGCGTTCCCTTCTCTTGAGAAGTTCCCCCGTGACTACTGCCAGCTCTTCATTGCATCCTAGAACGATAAGGAGGTTCACCTCCAGGGTAGTTAGTTAACTTCCCTTGGTCCTTAGGCGGTTATGCTCTTGTGGCTGAGCGACCGCCCTTGTGACTTGCTCAAGGGGCTGAGCGGTTGCAAGGCTAGACCATGGTACTAGCGACTATGCTCTCGGGGCTGAGCGGTCGCTTCTGTAGCTACGCTCAAGGGGCTGAGCAGCTGCAGGATCAGTCTGGCCCTCTCTCGTTCGCGAGGGAGGCCACACTAAGGGCTCCTCCTCGGAGGATTGCTCCTTTTTGTCTCTTCTACGAAGTGTCCCCTCCCGTTTGCGTGAGAGGACACTCACGGAGACTCCTCTTCGGAGGATTGTTCCTGTTTACGTCTGCTGATCTCACGGCCTTTCGGGGCTCCATCACCAGTCTCTTCTACGAAGTGCTCACCTCTCTCGTTCGCGAGAGAGGCCACTCATAGAGACTCCTCTTCGGAGGTTTGTTCCTGTCGTCAACAGCTTGCTGTTCAGTCACTAGCACTTCGGTGTTTAGTGACAGGGAAACTTCGGTTTCTCTTTTTTCCTGACTCTTCGGGGTCTCGGATCTTTAGTTACGCAGTTCCCTCGGGCTCTCGTAACTTTAGTCACTTCTACACTTCGGTGTTTTGTGACAGAGAAACTTCGGTTTCTCGTTGCGTTGACCCTTTGGGGTTTCGCAACTAATTCCCTCGAGGCCTCGCTACTCAGACTACGTTAGACCCTTGGTCTCTCGTCCCTCAGTGTACCTGTTGCCTGCTGTATCCGTTCCTGACTGCAGACGCGCCTTGGGCGCCCACTCCCCCGTTATCTAACGGGCTCCTCCCTTCGCGGCAGGAAAGACATTCTCACACCCTGAGTAAGTCCCTTAAGTACCAGGTATCACCTGCGCACCAACGTTCCCTTACGCGCTAGCGCTCGACTGCTGTTCCTGCTGTTCCTGAGACTGCCTTAGAGACACCCTTCCAGTATTCTGTTAGGCTGCTACCAACGTTCCCTGCGCATTTGCGCATATCGTTGGGGTTCCTGAGATAGCGCACTGGCGCTCACCAGCAGTTCAGCCTTCGGTGTCTCTAAGTGTCTTCTACGAAGGTCACCTCTCCTGTTCGCGGGAAAGGTACCTCACAGAGACCACTCCTCGGAGTATTTAGCAGTCCCTCAGTTGATCGTCGGCACTGAAGTAGACCTCCTGGTCCTCTTCAGGGGATGCTCTCCATTTTAGGGACACATCCCAGTTCCTGATCTACGAGTTAGCGATCCTTCAACCATTTCCGACGATCTTCTGTGCAGGAGCCGACGATCTTCTGTTCGCGCTAACGCGTAAGCGTTGATGATCGCCCGCGCGTGGGATGGTTTCCCGCGCGCGATCTCGCGATCGTCGAGGGTCGTTAGCCGACGATCTTCTGTTCGCGCTAACGCGTAAGCGTTGATGATCGCCCACGCGTGGGATGGTTTCCCACGCGCGACCTTCAAGGCCCTTCCGCTCGCGATCGTCGAAGATCGTTAGCCGGCGATCTTCGGATCCAGCGCTAGGCGCACAAGCGGTAACGATCTTCTTAGTGTACGTAAGCGCCAAGGATCGGTCTGTGCGCGGGATGGTTTCCCGCGCACGGTTCTCCGCACGCGATCACCGACGGCCGTTAGCCGGTGATCTTCGGATCCGGCGCTAAGCGCAGACGCGATGACGATCTTCTTAGTATGCATAAGCTCCGATGATCATTCTGTGCGCGGGAAACCATCCCGCGCATAGCAACGAGGCCATCCGCGCGCGATCGTCGACGGCCGTTAGCCGCCGATCCTTGGATTCGGCGCTAGGCGCGCTAGCGCCGACGATCTTCTCAGTTCGCGTAAGCGCCGAAGATCGTTCCATTCACTGGACGTTTTCCCGTGCGCGACCATTGAGGCTCACGCATCCATCGCACAGATCGTCCGCGCGCGGTTTCCCGCTCGCGATCATCGTAGATCATCCGCGCACGGCCATAGAGGTTTTCCCGCTTGTGATCGCCAACTATCTTCTCTCGCGCGCGAGCGCCGACAGTCTTCGCACACGCGTGAGCATCGGAGATCGTCCGTGCTCGCGCGAATCGCCGACGATTGTCTTTCATAGTTGGAGATCATGCGCACGCGGGCACCATGGTTTCCCGCTCACTGTCCTATGGTCTTCTCTAGCGCCGACGATCTTCGTACTCGCGTAAGCGCCGAAGATCGTCAGCGTTATTCTTCCGCGCGTGGGATGATTTCCCACACGCTATCGCCTACGGCACTAGCACCGGCGATCTTTTTCGCCGAGATCGTTCGCGCGTGGGATGGTTTCCCTCGCTATCACCCACGATCTTTCACGCACAAGCGCCAGCGATCTGCATACGCGCGGGGATCGTTCACGCGGACACCGATACGCTCACGCAGGCATGCGGGCGCGGTTATACTGCTACGCATGCTTTATTTAAGCGCTACCTAGATCTGTGCTTTTCGCGCGATCGTCAGCGTGATCGGCGCACCGTTTTCCGACGCGACCGCGCCCTGTTTACATCAGGGCTTATGGCGGTCAGGCCACCTCCGCGTTTCCCTCCCCCGCAGCGCAGAGCAGCGCCCTCTCCGGAGGGGGGGAGGTTTCCGGATAGGTCAAAGGTCTCTTCTCCCTTCTTTGCAGGTTCTCTACGGGCGAACCCTCATGTGTCATTTCCCCCAGAGGATCGAACGATCCTCTTCCCTCCAGAGGGGCTCTCTGTCAGTGCAAGGGTTGGCCGGCGCGTCGTCAGAACGTTCAAGCAGGCGATGAGCCTGTGCCTTCTGACTGGGGTCACTAGTCAGTAGCAGCTTCCTCTCCCCCTGAAAGGGATGAGAGGAATCTCTGGCATGATATCTCCCCCAAGGACTATCCTGTCCCTTCGCGAGTCCTTACGCAGGCGATGAGCCCTCCTCGGACTTAATCTCCCCTCCCCTGCGGATGAGCACTACCCATCCCCAGGAGGGTCGGAAGACCCGATCCTCTTCCCCTTCACTCCATTGGGAGAATCCCCGCCTCTTCCTGAGGGTCCTATCGTGCGGAGGGAGCGAAGCCCTACGTCCTTCATCGCTGGGGTCCTGTTTCCCTCCTAGGAGGGATCCTAAGGCCCTGTTTACCGCAAGGATCCGTCAGGATCCAGTTCGACCCTTGGGGCAGGTCTACGAGTCTCCCCAGGAAGAGCCTCCGGGGATGGGAGACCTTGCTACCAGTCCATCAGGAGGAGGAGCTCCAGGGGTCGGAACCTGCGTTCTGGCAGGTTCTGGCCCTCAGGAGAAACCTCAAGGGGATCCCAGATTCAGAGATTCCTCTTCGGTAAGGGAAGGATTCGGTCCTGGATCGAGTTCTACTCACCCAAGGACTCCCTTACGCCAGTGCAGCTTGCCTTGGTCTCAGGGAATGGAGAGCGCCAGAGACTGGGACGAGGGCCAGCTCTCCGAGCTTGTCTCCTTCAACAGTCCCAGTTGGTTCCGAGCCCCTCCCTCCTCCCTGGGTAGGGATCGGTGAGGGGACGGGCCCTCCGGGCGGAAGTTCAGTTCATGTCAGAGAGGCGCCCCCTCCAAGAGGTGGCCAACGGGTTTTGAGGTCTCCGTAATCGTCTCCTTCCCTTCTCGACTCTGTACAGGGTTGCCAAACAGTCTCCGTTCAGCATAGCGACAGCAGACGCGGTCAGCTTTGCGGTGAGACCATAAGTCTTCTTGGGTACACTGGTCTGGTAGGACTCGTACTTCCGGTCCTGGTTCACCTATCTTCAAGGAAGTACTTTGGAGTCCGCCTAGGGCGGGTATACCAGTTCAAGGGCTGTGCTTCGACTTCAACACGGCACCTCAACAGTTCTCCGATACTTCCTCTCGGATCTCTTCACGGGCTCTCAGCATCGGCATCCGGCCACTCCGTTTCCTGGGTGGCTGGCCGATCCTGGCGGACTCGAAGGCTTCCCGCAGCCCTCTCAGAATCTGGTATACCGAGGCTGATCTTAGGCTCCTATCTCCCGTAGCCTTCCCTTCAGACGTCAGGGTACCAAGGCAGAGGAAGGTCGCGAGACCTTTCCTCACACGAGAAGACCCTCCAACCCAAGGTTGTTACATCTCTCCTCCCTGGCCCGTCTGGTTTCCACAGTCGCCCCAGGTTGGGCTCTCTCCAGTGGCGACTCGGGGCGGGGGGGAGTCGGGGGCTCGTCTCCCCAGACGCTGAGACCCCTAGGGGACAACCGGTACAGCCAAACCATAGGGGTGGGAAGCTGACGAGGGCCTACAAGAGGGAGTGGTCCTTCTCGTCCTTCCCCCTAACTTGATGCTGTTTTCGTACGCGTCAAAGAAAAGGGTGGGGCCCACGTTCTGATCCACGGGTCCTCAGGCCGGGGGTCAGAACCAGGAAGAACCTTCTCTAGTCCTAGACGGAAACCGTGTTTCTGGCTCTTCAGTAGCTCCACCTAGCCTGGCTATAAGGAGTGACGTCACTGGCGTGGGATTGCTAGTAGTAGTAGGAAGTTGAACGGCACCTCGCTGTTCGGGATATTGACAGGAGATATCTAAATGGTGCGAGGCCTCTGGTTATGATTTATTCAGCGCCCCAGTATTATACCAACACCTTATTAAGGTGAGCGAGCTGGGTTCAACCTAGTATTCCTATACAAAATTTTTCTCTAGTAAATTCATAGCAGTTTTTACCTTAGAAATTATGTAAAAGGAGCATTTCACTCCTTATAGCACCCCAGATTGGGGCCCAATTAGGGAGGGACGGGTGGGTTCTCTCGCCCAGAAATAGATTTTTCCTACGTCAAAATCCCTTTTCTGGGCTCCGACCCGTGCCGCCCAGTGAAATCGTACCAGAGAATGGGGACCCAATATGGCTAACTACCTGAAGAGAGAATAACATAAAAATAACATAGCTGATGAGTTTTAATATCAAAAAGAGGGATGTGGAAACCCGTAAAATAGATCAACATGTATATGACAATGATAAATAGATATGGTAAACAAACAATAATGAAACCCGTAGGTAAAATTCAACAGATATAAATATTGGTAATCCAGCTTGGTAATTGAAAATGCAAAGGTAAAAATTCAATCATAGATATAAATATGAGCATGGTACAAAATCCCATCAGGGGATGATAGAGAGAACCAAGCAAAAGTAAATCCATAACAAAGATTTAACATAACAAAATAAAATCAGCTCGGGGGTTTCAAGAACAAGTGAAATCAAACAAATCGTGAAATTGAACAATTGAATAATAAAATAATACACCATAAGGGTGTATGGTAAACAAAACAGGTAGGAACAACAGGTAAGCCAGGCAGGAGGGAAAGATGACAGAGCAAGACGTTGTGATTAGGACTCAGTACCTTCAGGAGGAACTATATTCCCTGCAGCTACTGTGGCAAATCTAAGAGCTTCTAAAGGTTTTAGGTAGTGGCGCTTGAAAACTTTAGGGGACTCCCAACCCGTATATTTTGATAGCTCATCAAATTTCATATGGTGGAAAAAATTAATTGAAGTAGCCACAGCTCGAATATCATGGACATGTGGGAATGATTCAGGATTAGCTTGTTTAATAAAATAAAGAATTTGTTGCCTGATTCCCTTAAGGGTAATAGTTCCTCCGTGTTCTCTAATAAATAAGGGCCCTGTGGTTGTAGTGGAAGTTCTACTTAAGTAGGATTTCAGGGTGGTAACTGGACACAGGGATGGATCCCGAGGAAGTGGAACAATCTTCCAGGGAGACCACCTGTTTTGGGGGGTCTTCATTTTTAGCCAGGAAAACTTTGTTAGGAGAGAGAAGGACCTCACCCAAAGAGAGAAACTCTATATGACCAGGGTCTCTAGATAAGGCTGACAATTCTGAGATTCTGGAGCCAGAGGCGAGGCTCAAAAGAAAAAGTGACTTTCTTAATAATACCATATAGTTAAAGGATTCATTTGGGGTGTCAGAGGCTAGCTTAAGAACATCGTTCAAAAACCAGGAAACTGCGCTAGGGCGAGTTGAAGGTTTTAGTCTGCCACAAGCTCTCGGAATGGATGAGAAATATGAATCCGTTAAATCAATGCCAAAACCAATATGGAAGATCTTTTTCAAGGCTGACTTGATTGTAGTACTGTAATTGTATTGGCTGCCAGGCCTGATTCGAAGAGAGTTCTGAAGAATGTCACAGTTAGGTTCATCGTCATTTTCTCAACTTGGGAATCTTTCAAGAACTTAGCTAATTTCTTGACAGCTGAGTCATATTGACGGAGAGTAGATTCCCTTTTGTCAGATTCCAGGAAAATAGTATTCAAAGGATCGATGTTTGCACCTCGTTGGGCTGCGAACTTCATGAAGTCCATAAAGTTAGGGCATTCAGAATCTTTGAGGAAGCGAACACATTGCGAGTTTGTACTGTCTGTGTTAGCACCGGATTGGGAATCCGCCGGGGGCGGAGACCTAGTTCTAGCAACAAGGGGAACCAATTGCTCTTGGGCCAGTTGGGGGCTATGAGAGCCACTTGAACTTTGAAGGATCTGAGTTTGTGCAGAACTTTCAGCAGGAGATTCACCGGAGGAAACAGATAAATCGTCTTCCAGGTATTCCAATCTAGAATCATAGAGTCCGTGGCATAAGCCTGAGGGTCCAGGTTGGGGGCTACGTAACAATCTAGTTTGTGATTGGATTCCGTCGCAAACAGATCCACCTGGAGACCCGGGACTTGAGATAGCATCCACTGGAAAGATCGATTGTCTAGTGACCATTCCGACTCTAGCGGAGTCGTTCGGGAAAGTGAGTCCGCTACCACATTCCGGACTCCTGCTAGATGGACTGCTGACAGGTGCCACTTGTACATTGCCGCCATGGAGAAAATCTTCAACATGATGTGGTTTATTTGGGCTGATCTGGAGCCTCCTTTGAGGCAGTGTACTATGACTGCACTGTCGAGAACCAGTCTGATATGGAGATTTCTGGCTGGATTGAGACGTTTTAAAGTGAGGAATACTGCCATGGCCTCTAGGACGTTGATGTGCATTTATTGGAAGACCGGTGACCATAACCCTTGGATTTTCTTGTGCTGGGAGTAATCTCCCCACCCTGTTAAGGAGGCGTCTGTGTGAACGACGAGTCCCGGGACCGGATGTTGTAAGGGAACCGACTTGGAAAGATTCTTGATCTTCGTCCAAGGCTGCAGACTTTTTCTCAGGATTGGGGGAAGGCGAGCACGTTTGTCTTGGCGTTTTGCGGTTGCTCTGGAGCGCCACACTCTGTTTATGTCCTTGAGTTTGGACCTTAGGACGATGTCTGTCACGAAGGTCAACTTTTCCATGAGAAATTGTTTTGTATTCCTCGCTATCTCCTTCCTTGGGGAGGCACAGCGTATGGGAGCACAGGTCCCATTGTAGTCCCAGCCACTGAAACTTGGTCTCCGGGACCAGGCGGGATTTCTCGAGGTTGACTTGGAATCCCAGTTGTCGAAGGAAGGTAAGGACTTTGTTCGTTGCTATGCAGCAAGTCTGGACATTGTCTGACCAGATTAGCCAATCGTCTAGATAGGCCACTACCTGTATCCCCTGAGTTCAAAGCTCTTGAATTACTGTCTCTACTAGTTTAGTGAAGATTCTGGGTGCTATGTTGAGCCCGAATGGCATCACTTAGAATGCATAGGCTTGTTTGCCTAGCTTGAAGCCCAGAAAAGGACGAAAATGCCTTGCTATTGGAACGTGATAGTAGGCATCTGTAAGATCGATGGAGGTGGTGACGGCCCCACGGGGAAGTAAGGTCCGCACCTTCGAGACGGTAAGCATATGGAATTTGTCGCAACGAATGAAGGATTTAAACGAGACAGGTCCAGGATTACTCTCCGTTTGTCTGAGCCTTTCTTTGGCACGCTGAACAAGCATCCTTGAAATCTTATGCGACGTATGCTTTGGATTGCATTCTTTTGTAGCAGATCTTTTGTGAAGGAATGTAGTTCTTCTGTTGGTAGTTGGTAAAAGCTGTTCGGTGGAGGAGGTCCCTGTATCCAGCTCCACCCTAGGCCTTTTGAGATGATGCTGGAAGCCCAATCGCTGAACTTCCAACGGTCCCGAAATATGTACAATCTCCCTCCTACCTTCAGTTTCTCAATGGTTGGTGGATGATTTGCCTCCTCTGCTTCCACGGGAAGACTTGCCTTAGTGGTAACCCCTTCCGCCACCTCGGGCACGAAAGGTACCCTTGGAACCCCTGTGACGCTGGTAGCCACGGAAAGAGCCCTGAGACTCATAAGTGGGATTAAAGGCGGGGGAGAAGGAAGTCGAGGCGATCTGAGACTGAGGGACCAGGACGTATTGTTCTTGTTGTTGGCCCTTTGAGGTAGAAGGCTGGGGACCTTGAGGAGCAGGTTGGACTGAGACCGGTTGAACCCTGAATTGGGAAGGTTGGAAGGGCCTCAATCTCTTCCTACCTCGAATTGGGGTACTAGTAGGCTCATATTTCCTCTTTGAAACGAGGCCCCACCTAACCTTGAGGTTTTGGTTGGCTCTAGCTGCCTCGCTAAGGACCGAGTTAACTAAATCCTCTGGAAAAAGATCCGGGCCCCAGACTGGAGCTTTGATGAGCCTATTAGGTTCGAGCCTAATCGTGGCTTCGGATAGGACGTGTCGTCGACAACGGGTCCTGGCGTTTGCAAAATCATAGGCGTCAGCCATAAAGTTTTCCAAAAGTGACTTAGTGAGGACCTTAGGGAGGTCCTCCTCGTTGTAAGTGGCGACGGTCAATTCGGAAAGAGCAACCTAATTAAGGGATCTGCTGAATCTACACCTCGACTCATATTCCAATATAATAAGAGACTCCGGGAGTTTGGGAAGCCGTTCGCTAAACTGCGTTGAGGCACAGTCCGGGCTCAACTTACCTACCGAGAAGGTAGCTGGGGCGTTCCGCCAACATTCATTGTCTCCCGGAAAGAGAAGGGAGGTTAAGTCAGTCTCCCTGAGTTGAGGTAAAGGCTTCTCGTCCTTGATAGCCTGAAAGACCGACTCTATGATCTTGGTCGCACATGGGGTAGGGGTCTGGTCGTCGGCCACAAACATAGTATATGAACTTTTGTAGGCCGTAATCATTGTGTTCAAGCAGTCCCACTCATTGAACATGCGGACCAAGACAGACTGTGCCTGTTCTTTAGGAAAAATAACAGTTTCCTTTGGGACCTTATCTAATCTAATCAGAGCCTCTTCCCGTGAGGCGAGCGTAGCCGGGGAAGGGGAATTCAAGACCCGGCGGGTAGAATTCATAATCCGTAAGAGGCCGGGTACCGAAACCTTCGATTGACAGCATACCCTCCGAGAAGGGGGCATGCAATGCTAACCTCCAAGGGTTATTCTTATTGAAAGGAGGAAGCTTGGAGGCGTCGGGGATGGGGTATTGCTGTTGTGGTGGTGGCAGCCCCGAGCGCATGAGTCCCTGAACTAGGCTCTCCATAGAAGCTATCCTCTCTTGCGATTGCTGCGTATGAGACGATAGCATCGACTCAAAACGAGCAAACAGTTTCTCTGAAAAATCCACCGCGTTAAATGATTCCGCCGGGGGGGGGGGGAACAGGTGCCGGAACGGAGGCTACTCCATGAGAGATTGAGGGCACAACAATTGGGTCTTGAGAGACACTGGTGGAGGAGGATTTAGCCTTCGAGGATGATGATCTCGAAGAATTGTGGTCTTTGGAAGACTTGTGAGTCTTATATAAAGGCTTACGATGAGCCTTCACCTTGGGGGGAACAGGCCGGGGACTGAGATCAGTCCCGGTTGTCCCCTGAAAACCTAGAAAAGAAGAGTGTTCTGAAGTAGAAGAGAAAGCCGGGCTAGGGAGAGGAATCTTCGCCCGGGAACCACCTGACTCAACTACGTCCCTACCTGCGTCGAGATCATCCAGAGCCATGGGTTCCACATCGAGGTTGAGGGTAGCGACGTCCTCAGTTAGGGTGCCGCCCGTCTCTTCTTGGTCCGGGGCCAGAAGAAGAGATTCGATCCTCTCGATGATAGGGTCCGCCAACTCTTTGGGGACCGCAGCTGAAGTTTTAGCATGGGGGTAGAGGTGGGAACACCATTCCTCAGAGAGGATATAAGGCTGTTTGGCCTTCACGTTGCGGGCGAACCCACCAATCCAGATCTTGAGGGTAGCCTGAGCTGTGTCTTTTTCAAGTTGGGTGCTCTGAAAGAGAACAGACTATTAGTGAGGGATATTTGTGCCAAAGAAAAAGTGGAGAAGTCCAAGGACATTGTAGGCACGAAGTGAAAGGCATGCGGGAAGTCCAGAGGACTGTGGCCTTAAAATAATAATCGAGATTAAAATAAACCATCAAAATTAATGATAACTCCCTACAAGTCTGTAGTAATGAAAATGCACTCACCGAGTCAGATGTTAGAGTGGAGGTCATTTTGTAGCAAACTACACAATTGTCCGGATGCCAAACAGCTAAGTCATCCACTTGAACAGAGCAGTGAGCGTGCGAACAACACACGTCATGGCCGCAGGGTTGTTGGAGGACAGCGGCACATGCCGTCATCGCACAGCATACAGTCTGTAAGATAAAAGATACATGAGTATCTTAAAGGAAAGCAAATTAGGGGCCCGGAGGCCCCGGAGCTTAAATATCTATATATATCAATATCATGATAAAAATTTTTATATATATACATCAAGTATCTTGAATGAAAGCAAATTAGGGGCCCGGGGGGCCCGGAGTGCTTAAATTATCTATATATATCAATATCATGATAAAATTTTTTTATATAAATACATCAAGTACTTGAATGAAAGCAAATTGAGGGCCCCGGGGGGCCCGGAGTGCTTAAATATATCAATATCATGATAAAAGATTTATTCCGATTGTATTGAGAATAAAAATAAGTCAGGCCGTAACCGTGATCATAGCAAAAGAGGGAAGGGAAGGTCGAGAACTAGGATCGTATATATAATATATATATGTGACTAATATATAACGTTAATCCAAGTAATAATGAGTAACGTTGGCTCCGGAGGCTTAACTAAACAACTCGACCAGATGGTAATGTATAAAAGCTACGTCCGGGGATCCCGTAATGAAAGTCTTTATATATATATACTGTATATCTATATGAGGTCCGTGAGGTGCGGGACACTATAGAGGGGGAAGGGATCTTTAATGGGTCCGTGAAGTGCGGGACCGAGAGGGAGTAGCACGTACAAAACTTAATAAATAGTATAACATGACAAGGTACCACGGACCGAGCAGAAAACTTCCCGCCGATCGTTGGCCAAACGAGCGACGGAAAGAAAACGACTACGACCGGGTAGAGTAGTACAAAAGGGTAAGTAATGTACGTTAATGTATAATAATAGCAAGCCTCACAGATCAACGGGAACCGCCCGTGCAAAGAAAGCGAAAGGCCCCGGGAGGGGAACATAACGCAACATAGTGACTCTAACTCGATCGGGAGAGAGAGAGGGAGGTAACCCTGGGGTGGGGTATCGGGAGGGAGGGAGGCTAGGAGTGGGGTGATAGCAGGTATACCAACCTGCCAGACCCACGATTGATATGATCACGCGGAAAGAGTAATAACACTATAATAAACATAACACATGGTAAAATAAGATAGGAAGGCATGCTGGATGATAATAATAATAAAATTAACTATACATCAATCGTAAAACAAATGAGGGAGCGAACATGAGACAGGAGAACCAAGCCTGGCGGCGCTGAGAGTAGGCAGGGCTACCAACATAACACAGAGTCAGTGAAGTGCTAACAAAATGAAAAACTAATATCTGACTCATGAAAGACCCTCGAGCTAATGCAAGAAAACGAATGACGTTAAAAATGAGAAGCAAGTCCGTGGCGTGCGAACGTAAATAATCCAAGTAATAATATTAATGGAATATAAACGCCCAAAGGCGACCAGGCAACCTAACGAGAATACGCTCACGTATATGTAATAACTGTTATCGTAATAACAGGACATCAATATAATAAATTAAAACGGTGTGTGAACCGTGGATACTCAGAAAGTTCATAACGAGAAACAATCAGTATGGAGGACTCATTGAAAAGCGTTAAGAACGACACGAGGGAGCCGAGCGCCATGAAAGACCCACGCGGGGTCGTGAAAAATAAAACTTATAATATAAGCAAAAAAGGGCAAGGCCCCCTCCAAAATCTCAAAACTCATAGATCTGGTACTTAACTTAGATGGAGTGACAGTGGAGTTCGACATCTTGAGGTAAATCCAGGAAAAACCAGTGAAATTCACACACCAAGGCAAAATACGTGTTAGATAGCGCGTGCTATAAAAGGAGTGACGTCACTGGCGTGGGATTGCTAGTAGTAGTAGGATGTTGAACGGCACCTCGCTGTTCGGGGATATTGACAGGAGATATCTAAATGGTGCGAGGCCTCTGGTTATGATTTATTCAGTGCCCCAGTATTATACCGACACCTTATTAAGGTGAGCGAGCTGGGTTCAACCTAGCATTCCTATACAAAATTTTTCTCTGGTAAATTCATAGCAGTTTTTACCTTAGAAATGATGTAAAAGGAGCATTTCACTGGGCGGCACGGGTCGGAGCCCAGATGGCCATGTCGTCTTGATGGACCTGCCCTCCCGAAACTACTATATCTGTAGCACCATGCTCAATGCTACAAGGAATGAGCGCCATCTTGGAGCCTCGTAAGAGTACGGGAGGAAGGGTAGCCTTGATAACGGCTCCCCTTCTGTTTTTCGCCACTCTTCCCCCTTGAAACAAAAATGCTAATCGGGGTGAAGTTTGCTATGTGTCGTATCAAGATATACGTTCCCTGATATTATGCGATATCCTTAAGAGAGATTTTAAGGATATTCACTTCAGGAGTTAGAATTCTGGAGACCTAAAGGTCAATTCTCTGGTAATATCACTGTAGCCAAATATCCCTTAGAATGCTACCAATAGGAACCTTCCATCAGGATGACATGGCCATCTCATCCAAAAATAGCAATTTGACAAGATTTTGTTATGATTTCTAAAGATGCTATCTTTATCCAAGTTTTCCGTGAAAGAAGTGTGGGCGCAATTATCTTTCCCTATCAAAAATAGATTAATTTATAAAATAGTGTTTTGATCAGTGCAATGTTTTGAAATAATCTTCTACAGAAATTGCATTATAATTTTTTATTCTTTCAGCTCCTGAAACACAATATCAATGATTTGGAGTTAAGACAGATCATTCATTTGGACTTTCTTCTTAGAAAATTCCCATCAGTTCCCATTTCACAAGCAATTAAAATTGCAATTCCTCTCTTAGTAGAAAATGCACTGAGTACAGAACCTATAGGAACACTCTCTCTAAAGCAGTTATCTGAGGTAAGATTCTGGTAAAGTTCGTATACTTTAAACATTAAATAATTGTATTTTCATCTGTATAAGGTATATAATGCTAGTATTAAGTTAATTTTATGAAGTTTTATCATTTTGCTTTGCTAATATGTATTTTATTTGATTTCATGCTCTGTCCACTGGATTATTACTTTTTGTTATAATTTTATAATATATGTTTTTTACACAAAATACAAATCTTACATTCTTTACATAAGAGAAGAAATCAGTGCAAGCTGGCATACAGCTATAAAAAACTTATAGCGAGGCATCAACAACCATTTTGGTTGTTACCAGTGGTGTCCCCCCTCTCACTCAACCTTCCTCACTTTGAGCTCAGCCGTGGTTGAAGACAAACGTTTTCTTCTACGTTCATACGAGCTGGTTAGAAATTATAAACTTTCTTGTTTTCTTTTTAAGGGGGGGATTCGGTAAGTGTGTGTGTGTGCACGCGCTTGAGGGTGTACGACATGTGAATTTGCTCAGGTGTTTCATTATTTCTATTGGCAAAGTTATTTCTTGTATCACTTTTGTATAACATTGTATAGAAATTCTCTGCAATTTTTATCACTCAATATCTTTTGTTAATATTTCCATTTTCCTCTTTTAAAGCAAATATGTATTGGCACTCTGCTCCAAGTCTTCTTTTCATCAATTTTTGATGGCTTCTTCCTTTCTTTAATGTTTCCTCAATTTGGTCTGATTGTATTTACGAATGTCTTAGGGTTATAGTTTGTTTATTATTTTGGATAGTTCTGCTAATTCTATTTCATCTCTCTTGGATTTTACAATTGTTTATAATCTTTTCTTTATTAGGTTTGGGTTCTTTCTGATAGTTTTCATCCATCTTGTTTAGGAACTTCCACCTATGTTTTATGCTGATTCCAATATAAATTTTGATAAATTGCTGTTCATTTTTTCTTTACTTGCTCCCATTCATTATGTAGCTAGGAGTACCTACTATGTATTGTTAAACTAAACTCATTAGATTTTTTCTTATTACAGGAGTTTTATTTTCTTTCTTAAAATTATTTTATTCCGTAACCGAAATACAAACCACGCTATTTACATGGGGTATTACTTTCGGCGTAGCTGAAATGACGAGCCATTAGATTTTTAACAAGGGTTAACTACCCTCTCGCTAGTTAGCGAGGGGGTAGGGGAGGGGTAGCTAGCTACCCCTCCCCCCTCACACACCGGTGAACTGATTCACTTCACTTTTGGCTCGAGTGATGATCAGACCTGTCTGTCTCACCCTCACATTTTTGACAGCCTTAATTTGTTTGCTTTTTCTTACAGCTTGTGTGCTTGGAAGTTGGCCTCTCTCCATCATGTGGAAGTGCCCTGGACTTCCCGACCGCCCTTGGGGAACGTTCATGTCGGCGGTCGAGACCGACCCTCACTCCTTATGTCCATACTGCCGAGGTCAACAGTGTGATAGGAATAAAACTTGTAGTGAGTGCAGGGAGTGGTCTACCTCTCAGTGGGAGAGGTTTTCCCGGCAACGTAAGAAGAAGTCTAAGCGTGACCTTTCTCCTTCAAGGGCTGCCTTGAAGAAGGAAGGTTCCAAAGACTCTTCTTCTGTTTCCCGAACCTCCTCCGAAGCTCCCACTCAATCGGTCTCTCGCGAGGGGCCGTCGAGTGGTAGCGTAGGCCTTTCTGTTGTTGACCAACCTCGGGGTTCGGGATAGGGAGTTGCCTCCCATAGCGAGGCAGCTCCTCCTCCTCCACCTCCGGGGGAGGATATTGATGCAGCTTTGGGCTTCCTTGGGGCTTAAGGGGTCACCCTCTAGGGAAGCCCTGTTTGACCTGATCCAGTTGGGTGCGGCTGTCAAACAGTCGCCGGTAATAGCAGAGGTTGATCATCTGTCTATTGTCGACATTGTTGTGGCAGAGGCTTCCGACGGGTCGGGCCAAACCCCTGCTGTTGTTGCGGATGTTGCTGAAGGCTCAGTTCCCCCCTCCGAACATCCTTCGAGGGAGGAGCTGGGTCCAACGGTCTCTCCTGCGGGTGATTCTCCCCCTCGGGGGAGTTCACTGACGGAGACTCCTCTTCGGAGGACCGACAATGGTATTGCTGCCCCTCGAGGTCGTCTTCGCCGTAAGGCTCGCCCTCCTCTTCGCCGTAGAGGCCTTCCTTCCCCTTATAAGGGTGTTAGGAGGCGCCTCTTCAGTTCTTCGCCTTCGACATCACCCGCAGAGGAGCATCCTCGAAGTGAGCAGACCGTTGCAGCTGCAACGCTAGACCACTCAGCTGATTGTTCGTGATCTCCCACGCCTGCCAGACCTGCTAGCCTTCCTTCTCCGTTTGCGGACGCAGATGCGCAGTGGGTGCCAACGCACCCCGTTTTCCAACGGGCACCGGTCCCTTCGGGGCATAAGGGCTTATCTCCCATTGAGAGTGAGTCCCTTAACCTGTTAAGCGTCCCCCCTGGACCAGGTTGCCGCTAACGTACCGTCACGCTTTTTTTTGCCCTGAGCGGTCATTTCACTAATGATAATTTTTCAAAGTTAATATCATTTCTTTATGCTTATAATTCGTATTTATAGTTAAAAGTAGGGATATTAATTAAATGGTAGAGTAAAAAAAACAATTAATACTATTATTTCATTTCAAATGGCTACATAATACTGAATATTCTAATGGGTTCTTTTTATCTTCAATCATAAATCTTATGCCTGGATAAGCAACAAAAGCAAATGGATAAGTCTCTCCCCCCTCTCTCTCGTTTCCTGTATAGTTTTCAAATATGTTCGTCATACATTTGTACATTATTTATCCACTTTATTCTCTCTCTCTCTCTCTCTCTCTTGGCGTTGCCAGACATCATATAAGTTTCTATTTACAGCCCCCATATGCTGAGAGTGTTGCCAAGTGGTGATCCTATACTTACTATATGAGTAAACGTAATATCACGAGACTGACGGCTTGAAAAAGGTAATTAAAGTCATAAACGGAATATGCAGTTGAAGGCGGTACCGAGTAGATCGTGGTGAACGGTTTATCACGTGGGTGACGCTTAACAGGTTAAGCGCCAGGGGTTACCTGCGCGCCCACGTTCTCCTGCGCACTCGCACGCAATAGCACGCAAGCGCTCTTCTGCTGTGGACCCTTCGGACTCAACGCGCCGGCGATCTCCTGCTTCCACGTCTTCTCGCCGTAGATCTCCTGCTCGCCAGCGCTCGCCAGCGCTCGCCTGCGCGCCAGCGCTCTCCTGCTTGTCAGGGATCTCCTGTGCGCCAGCTCTCTCCTGCTCGCCAGCGCACATCTGCGCGCCCACGATCGCCTGCTCGCCAGCGCACATCTGCGCGTCCTGGTCCTGATGCGTGCCATGCACGCCAACTTTCGCCCGCGCGCCCACGATCTCCGGATCTGGGTGCAGGCAAGGAGGCTGTTCCTTTGCCCCCTCGCCGTCAATCTCCTGCGCGCGCGCAGACCCCACCCACGCGCCAGCCTTTGCCTGCACGCCATCGCTCACTCTCCTGTGCGCTCTTCTAGACCGGTTCGAGTCTCTGCACGCCCACGAGAAGTCTCCGGTGCAAGCCCGTGAGCGTTCGCCTTTACGCGCCACTTCACCTTCTGGTCCTGCGTCCCAGCTGATAGCTCCTGACCACGCCTCTACGCGCCAGCGATCTCCCGCACGATCTTTCGCCTGCGCGCAAGCGCTCTACAACGCGGCCGCGCACCCACACGTCAGATCGCCGAAGGTCTCCTACGCGCCCACACGCTAACGCGCCTGTGCGCAGTCGATCGCCTTCTTGCCCTACACGCCATCGCTCGCCAATGCGCCACCCTGTAAGCGCAGAGCAGCGCACTTGCAGGAGGAGGAAGAATCTTCAGAGAGGTCTAGGCAACACTCTTCTTCTTTTCAGGCAGGCCCTGTGGTGTCCACTCCTAAGGATCGCCCGATCCCCTTTCCTCCAGCGGGAGTCGCTGACACCGAGTCTGTCAGCCGTCAGCCTTGGTTTGGGTCTCTGATCAAAGCGGTCGTCATAGGCTGTTAAGCCGGCCCTCGCTGATCTAGGCCTCAAACCAGCGGCAGCCTCGTCCCCGCTGAAGAGAAGGAGAGGAGTGGACTTCGTGGTGACTTCTCCTAGGGTTAAACTGGCTCCCAAGAAGCCCGTCAGGAAGGCCCCTTACCCCCTCAGACGGTTTCTCCTTCTCCTGTGGACGAAGCCTCTCCGTCCTGAGGAAAATCCAGCGAGGCGAGACATTCTCCCACGGCACCAATGGGAGGAACCCCACCTCGAGTAGGAGAATCATCTCGTTTGGGAGCAGAGAGGAGCCCTCAGACTTCTTTACTGGAGTCTTGTATCTCTCCTAGGAGGGAGCCCAAGGACTCGAAGACCGTTCCTAAGTCTTCATCCCGGATTCGACCAGAGCCAGCAAGACCCCAGGAGAACGTCCACGTGTCCCCCCAAGTAGAGCAGCTGGGGACAGGAGACTATGCTGCCAGTCCACAAGGAGGAGAGCTGCATGAGTCGGAGTATGCCTTCTGGCAGGTCCTGAGTCTGATGAGGCAACTCAACAGGTTCGAGGACCCGGAGACCGCCCCTCGCGAAGGCAAGGATACGGTTCTGGACCAAGTCTACGGCACTCAAAACCCTCCGAAGGCCAGTGCGGCTCTGCCCTGGTCCCAGGGGGTTAAGAGCGCCAGAGACAAGGTTGAGAGCCAGCTCTCCGAACTCGCCTCCTCCATCCGTTCCTCTGCCGGCAACAAACTCCTCCCACCTCCTTGTGTACAACAGAGGAAGTACTTCGAGATCATGGGGGAGTCTTGTTTAGCCCTTCCTCTCCACCATTCTGAGGAAGAGCTCTCCAGGGGAATTTCTCTTGAGAAACTCTCCGCCCGGCAGGTGACATTCTCGGCTACAGAGATCTTGAGCCAGGAGAAAGTCGCAAAGTGTGCCATGCAGGCCACTTCGTGGCTGGATGTCTGGCTGGGGTCTCTGGGCATCCTGTTGCGATCCGAGGACTTGTCCAAGGAGAGCACCAGGAAGGCCATGGAGACTTTTCTCCTCTCGGACACGCGCACCATCGAGTTTCTAGCTCACCAAGTTTCGAACTTGTGGGCAAACTCGATCTTGAAGTGTCGTGATGCGGTGACCGAGAGGTTCCATGCGAAGGTCCCAGCCTTGGATGTCTGCAAACTCAGACACTCTTCCATCCTTGGAAAGAGCCTGTTTGAGCCCAAGGATGTAGAACGGACAGCTGAGAGGTGGAGGAAATCGAATCACGATTCTCTCCTCCAAAGGGCTCTTACATCCAGACCCTACAAGCCTCCAGCACCTCAACAACAACAGCCTCGTCAGTCTAGGATATCGAAACTGGCTCTGGCAGCAAAGGCAATGATGTCCAAACAGCAGCCCTTTCCTGTCAAGGACAGGCAGGGTGGAAAGTCCTCCAGGGGAGGCAAGAATCCTAGAGGGAGCGGCCGAGGCCGCAAACGCTAGGATTGGCAATCCCCCTGCGTGTCCACCAGTGGGGGGATGCCTGCAGAGTTGCGTGTTCAGGTGGCAGCAACTCGGGGCCAATTCCAGGACGATCTCTGTGATCAGCCAAGGATATCGTGTCCCGTTCATAACATCTCTTCCTCCCCTGACAGCGAATCCATTGTCGTTGAGCTCCTATGCCTTGGGATCGGCAAAGGGGCTAGCCCTTCGGACGGAAGTCGAGACTATGCTGAAGAAGGATGCTCTCCAAGAGGTCGTCGACGGGTCCCCAGGCTTCTCCAGTCGACTCTTTCTTGTAAAGAAGGCGTCTGGAGGCTGGAGACCCGTTATCGACCTCCCAGCCCTGAACAAGTTTGTCAAAAAAACTCCGTTCAGCATGGAGACAGCAGAGACGGTCAGACTTGCAGTGAGACCGCAAGACTTCTTGTGCACACTGGATGTAAAGGACGCGTACTTCCAGATCCCAATCCATCCGTCTTCCAGGAAGTACTTGAGATTCAACCTAGACAACAAGATCTACCAGTTCAAGGTGCTGTGTTTCGGTCTCTCCACAGCACCACAGGTGTTCACCAGAGTGTTCACCCTGATATCTTCGTGGGCACACAGGATCAGCATCCGTCTCCTTCGCTATCTGGATGACTGGCTGATCCTGGCAGACTCGGAGTCGACCCTTCTTCGACACCGAGACAAGCTTCTGGGACTTTGCCAAGATCTAGGGATCATGGTAAAGGTAAATCTCGAGAAGTCTTCTCTGCTTCCATCTCAACGACTGGTATATCTAGGCATGATATTGGACACCAATCTCCACAAAGCCTTCCCATCAGACGACAGGATAGCAAGACTGAGGAGGGTCGCAGAACCTTTCCTCAGACGGGAAGAGCTTCCAGCCCAATCTTGGTTACGTCTTCTAGGTCACCTGTCCTCCCTGGCCCGTCTAGTTCCAAACGGCCGCCTCAGGATGAGATCCCTGCAATGGCGGCTCAAGTCCCAGTAGAATCAAGGCCACGATTCCCCGGACTTTCTGATCCTCATAGGGCCTGCGGAACGGACGGAACTGCAGTGATGGTTGACCGACGGAAACCTTCGAAAGGTAGTGGATCTTCTCGTCCTCCCCCGGATTTGATGCTGTTCTCGGACGCGTCAAAAGAAGGGTGGGGGGGCCCACGTTCTGAACCACAGGATCTCAGGCCGGTGGTCAGAATCAGAAAAGTACCTCCACATCAATCTGCTAGAAATGAAGGCCGTCTATCTGGGCCTTCAACAGTTCCAACAGAACCTGGCGGGTCACTCTGTGGTGGTGATGAGCGACAACACCACAGTAGTGGCTTATATCAACAAGCAGGGCGGTACCTTTTCACAACAGCTATCCCATCTTGCATTAGAGATTCTGAGATGGGCCGAAGTCCACTCGATACCACTATCAGCTCGCTTCATTCCGGGCAAAAGGAATATGCTCGCCGACAGTCTGAGCAGAGCTTCGCAGATAGTGAGTACCGAGTGGTCTTTGGATCCTCAAGTAGCCAACAAAGTCCTGACTTTGTGGGGTTCCTCGACAGTGGACTTGTTCGCGACAGCCTTGAATTTCAAGCTTCCGCTGTACTGCTCCCCAGTCCCAGACCCCAAGGCACTCTGGCAAGATGCCTTCCAACAACGGTTGGACAACATCGACGTCTACACCTTCCCACCGTTCTGTCTGATGAAAAGGGTGCTCAACAAGACCAGACTATCGGTCAACCTGTCGATGACCTTGATAGCTCCGCTATGGCATCATGCAGAGTGGTTCCCGGACCTTCTGCAGCTCCTGACGGAACTCCCGAGAGAATTCCCCCCACGACACGAGCTACTCAGGCAACCACACTGCAACATCTTTCACAAAGCCGTAGCTTCGCTTCGCTTCGGCTTCACGCCTGGAGACTATCCAGCATTTCCTCACGGAGAGAGGCTTTTCGCAACAAGTTGCGGAGAGGTTGTCTTGACACCTGCGAAAGTCATCTGCAGGGGTCTACCAGGCGAAGTGGAGAGTCTTCTGTGGTTGGTGTCGTGGGAGGGGTATCTCTCCCCTCGATGCCACTATTCTAGCAATAGCGGAGTTTTTTGTATATTTGCGGGAGGAAATGCGCCTTTCGGTCTCGGCGGTGAAAGGCAATCGCTCAGCCTTAAGCCTGGCCTTCAGGCTGAAAGGATTGGACATTTCTTCCTCGCTGAAACTTTCCTTGCTCATACGAAGCTACGAACTTACCTGCCCTCAGTCGGAAGTGAGACCTCCTCCATGGAACGTGGTTCGGGTTCTCAGGGCTCTTAAGAGACCTCCGTTTGAACCATTACGCCAGGCTTCTGATCGTCACCTGACTTGGAAGACGGTGTTCCTGCTCGCTCTGGCTTCAGCCAAGCGTGTCAGTGAACTTCATGGTCTCTCGTACGACGTCGCCCATTCAAGGGGATGGGGTTAGATAACGTTCGGGTTCGTCCCTGAGTTTGTTGCTAGAACTCAAAATCCTGGAGTTCCGGACCCACGGTTCGACTCCTTCAGGGTTTCGAGTATTCGTTTTGTAACAGATGACCCAGACCATCTCCTACTATGCCCAGTAAGGAGTCTGAGGCGTTATCTTCAAAGAACAGCTGCAGTTCGTCCTAGCGTGCAAGCCCTGTTTGTAAGCACGGGAAGGACGAAGAGGAGGCTCACCAAGAATACCATCTCAGCTTGGATTCGAAGGGTCATCCATCATGCCCTGAATCCAGACCCTCCTCCGTCACATCTCCCTAGAGCACACGATGTCAGAAGCATCGCAACGTCCCTGGCATTCAAGAGAAACTTCTCTGTGACACAGGTGCTACAAGCTGAGGTCTGGAAGCGTCAAATGACCTTCACAGCCCACTACCTGCAGGACGTGACCCACAGGAGGCGCGATACGTTCTCTATCAGCCCTGTGGTGGCTGCGCAACAGCTGGTCTAACCTCAGGCTCCTTAATGGACAGGTAGTAGAAAGTTGAGGGCATTGTTACCAAGTTTTAGACTGCATGAATGAAAAAGTATGTCTGACCCTTACTCTTTTCTTCATCCTCCCCTCTCTTGGGGAAAGCAGCATCCTGGGATCTCTGCATAGCTGACCTCAAACCACTGCAGGTAAACCATGCTTCCTTGTGTTCATAGTATTAATATAATACTGTTGCGTCCCCCATACCCTGACGCCTAAATCCTATATTCAATTCCATACCTTGACGAGGTGGTATTGGGAACGTCCTAACCTAGATTTCCATCTAAAGGACTTCAGGTCAACTTCCTAGGATGAGTCACACTTCTTTCCTTCACACACAAGCTTATGTAGGCCGCAAGTTCCTTGCGGAGCAAGGAATTTGCGAGGTGCAGGGACTCCTTTTCTCGAGTGCTGCTCACTTGGATTCTGAGTCCCCGGGCAAAAGCCAAAGCCAGTAAGGCTGGGACTTTCCACCCTACCTAAGGGTTAAGTCACCCCATGTAAATAGCGTGGTTTGTATTTCGGTTACGGAACAAATGACAAATTCGGAGATAATTTGTATTTTTCCTAACCATGCAAACCTTAGCTATTTACACATATTTGCCCGCCAGCCCTGTCCCCCGGGAAGTCCTACCTCTAAGCGAAGTGAATCAGTTCACCGGTGTGTGAGGGGGGAGGGGTAGCTAGCTACCCCTCTCCTACCCCCTCGCTAACTAGCGAGATGGTAGTTAACCCTCGTTAAAAATCTAATGGCTCGTCATTTCAGCTACGCCGAAAGTAATACCCCATGTAAATAGCTAAGGTTTGTATGGTTAGGAAAAATACAAATTATCTCCGAATTTGTAATTTTTCTTTCTTTCCTTAGATCTAAAATAATTACTGTACTTCTCACCATTGTATGGTTGCATGACTATCTTGTTGAGGGCTTATATCTTTATCTAAATTAACTTTTTCACTGAGAATAAAATCTATTTCATTTTTTGTTTCTCCATTTTGGCTTTGCATGTCAATTTTTATCTTCCTTTCCATAAAAAAGGTGTTCATGATTTTGACATTGTATCTTTCAGCAAAGTCTACAAGCATGTCTCCTCTGTTATTCCTTGCACCCACTCCAAATGTACCTGCTGCTGATTCTCCTCTCTTCTTTTGAATTACTTTAGCATTCCAATCACCCAAATCAAATGTAAATTGAGTCGTGTGTTTTATCATAGATATCTCCAGAACTTCATAAAAAGTCTCTCTTTCTTTCTCTGTATGGAATGTTGTTGGTACATATATTTGAGTGATCTTCAGTTTATACTTCTTATTTAGTTTGATGATTAATCCTGCAACTCTATCACTAGTACTACAAAATTCTTCTATGTTACCTGCAAGATTTTTATTAATAAGAAAACCCACTCCATTTTCTTTGTTAATTTTATGACATCTGAAGCAAAATGTAAGTTTTTTTTTTCAAATTCTGTATGATTCCCCAGTTCTTCTAATTTCACTAAATCCTATTATATCCCAATTTATTTTTTCTGCTCATCTAGTAATGCAGCGAGATCGTCTTCCCTAGACAGGGTGTTGATGTTGTTGTAAGGTTCAGTTTTAAAGGTAGCCTGTTCTAGTCCAAAGATTTTAAAGACCCCCTGTAGTGTGATGTAACTGCCTGCTACCTTGGGCAGTTATTCCACTGCCACATGGGACAGGGGGCAGAAATAGGTTTGTTTGATGCATATCCTGGTTTTGGTGAATTTTCATCACTACACTGGCTAATGTTGATTGGTGGTAGTGGGAGATTTTGGTTTGATCGTTCATAGCAAACTAACCTAGTATGGGTGGCTCTGACTAGTATAGCTTTGCTGATCATGGTGATGTGCAAACCCTTGCACCACATTAAGGTATCCCCACCCAAAAAAGGGTATGTAAACATACATATTTATATATCATCATCATCATCTCCTCCTACGCCTATTGACGCAAAAGGCCTCTGTTAGATTTTGCCAATCGTCTCTATCTTAAGCTTTTAATTTAGTACTACTCCATTCATCATCTACTTCGTGTTTCATAGTCCTCAGCCATGCAGGCCTGGGTCTTCCAACTCTTCTTGTGCCTTGTGGAGCCCAGCTGAACATATGGTGAACTAATTTCTCTTGGGGAGTGCAAAAAGCATGCCCTAACCATCTCCATCTACCCCTCTTCATGATCTCATCCACATATGGCACTCTAGTAATCTCTCTTCTAGTTTCATTTCTAATCCTGTCCTGCCATTTAACTCCCAATATCCTTCTGAGGGCTTTGTTCAGAAACCTACTAAATCTATTGCCTGGTCGAGTTCACTAACAGAGGCCCTACGAAGGTCAGAGTTCTGATCCAACGGCCCCTCGTGAGCGTATAAGGCGGAAGGCTCGTCCTCCCCTTCGCTGTAGAGGCCTTCCTTCTCCTCACAAGGGAGTTAGGAGGCGCCTCTTCGGCTCGTCATCCTCGCAGTCCTCTGCGGAGGAGACAACTCGCCGATCACCGTTCCTGCCAGCTACCACCTTAGACCTCTCCAGGGATCGTTCGCGATCCCCGTCAGAGGATGGTCGTCCTTTGGGACTTTGTATCCAGTCACCCTCCAGACATGCTGTCCTGCCATCTCCTTTCAAGGAGGATGCGCGCTACGTGCCATCTAAACTTGTCATTGCGCAGGCACCGGTCCCTTCGGGGCAAAAGGGTAATGAGCACAAAACTGCGCATCAAACCCTTGCGCACCAGGTTATACCTGTGCGCCCTTCTGCTGTTGCTGCTGATCCGGATTTAGTGCCACGGCGCTCACCTGCGCGCATGCACGCAAATGTTCCAGTTAGGCGCCAGGGTTCCCCTGCGCGCCCACAACCTTTGGCGTGCCCGCGCCCATCAGCAGTTCCTGAAATAGCTCTCCCGCGCCCACCTGCGCACACGCGCCCGGCAGTTCCTGATAAACGCGCGGTCCAAGAGGCACCTAAGTTAGCGCACAGGCGCTCACAGGTGTCTCTAGACCCCCAACACTCTTATATTACTAAGAGTGATGCGCGCCAACCTCGCGTTGTTCCTTTAATAGCGCAAACGCACTCGCCAACGCACCAGCGCGCTTCTACAGCGCGCAGTCCAGGAGGTTCCCAAGATAGCGCACGGGGGCTCACAGGTTTCCCTGGACTCTCTGCTAACTGCACGCAATATAAAGACTGCACATAATGTTCCAGTAGCGCGCGAGGTTCCAGCTGAGCGCCCAGTTCCAGTTGCGCGCGATGCGCGCCCAACCCAACAGCGCACACTTACACGGTCAGTTCCTGCTGTGCGCCCGTTGTAACAGAGCACACCTGTGCGCCCACATCCTGATGCGCCCATGCGCGCCCGCGATCTCACGATCGCCTAAGGCACCTGCGCATGCTGCTCGCCCGGCTATCTCACGATCGCCTAAGGCAACAGTACAACCTGTGCACCTCTCGTCTGCGCGCCAACGCGCGAACTTGCCCTCGCGCTATCACCAGGCTGCGCAATCATGCCCACGCTCGGTTGTGACAGACACGCGCCAGCATGCTACCATGCACTCGCGCTCATCAGTAGCCCATCAGCCCACTGCGCGCCTTCGCATCCAGCCTTCTACCCCGCCTCATAAGATACCTCCTGTGTGCCACACGCCCTCGCCATCTCCTATGCGCTCCCGCGCCCCCTCCTGCGCACCCGCGCCCTCAACCTTGCATGCTCACGCGTGTGCGCTTGCGCGCAAGCGCGAATATCCTGCTGCGCATGATTCATTTACACGCGATCTAGAACAGGGCTTTTCACGCGATCACCAGCGTGATCGGCGCAACGATCACCAATGCGATCACGCCCGAGTTACATCAGGGGTACAGGCAGACAGGTCATCATCGCGCTCCCCTCCCCGCAAGCGCAGAACAGCGCTTGTCGGAGGAGGGGAGGTTTCCGGACAGGTCTAAGGACCTTTCTTCTTCCTTCATTGCAGATTTTTAACAGGCGAACCCTCATGTGTCGACTCCTCCAAGGGATCGAACGATCCCCTTCCCTCCAGAGGGAGTATCTGACAGCGCGACTGTCAGCCAGCAGCCCTGGTTTGGTACCATTGTCAGAGCGCATATGCAGGCAATGAAGCCTGTGCTTTCTGACTTGGGTCACAAATCAGTGGCAACTTCCTCCCCCCTGAAGAGGAAGAGAGGAGTCCCAGACGTGGTAACTTCTCCAAGGACTATCCTGTCTCCTCGCAAGTCCTTACGTAAGGCTCCTACCCCACCTCAGACTTTCTCTCCCTCCTCTGCGGATGAGTATTACCCATCCTCAGGAGAGCCGGAAGATCTGGTCCATTCCCCAATAGCACCAATGGGGGAAACTCCGCCGCTTCCTGAGAAGTCTCCTCGTATAGAGGTGGCAAAGGTCTTACATCCTTCCTTGCTGGAGTCCTGCATCCCTCCTTGGAGGGAGCCGAAGGACTTGAAGACTGTTCTCAAGTCTTCCGCAAGAACCCAACAGGAACCAGGTAGACCTTTGGAGAACGTCCGCGAGTCTCCCCAGGAAGAGCCTCTGGGGACGGGAGACTTCGCTGCTAGTCCGTCAGGAGGAGAGCACCAGGAGTCAGAACATGCGTTCTGGCAGGTCCTGACCCTCATGAGGAACCTTAATGGGATTCCAGACCCAGAGATTCCTCCTCGTGAAGGGAAAGAAACGGTCCTGGACCGAATCTACGGCACCCAGAAACCCTCTAGGGCCAGTGCAGCTTTGTCCTGGTCTCAGGGGATGAGGAGTGCCAGAGACAAGGTCGAGGGCCAGCTCTCTGAGCTTGCCTCCTCCAATAGATCCAGTGCCGGTAACAAGCTCCTCCCTCCTCCTCGAGTACATCAGAGGAGGTACTTTGAAATCCTAGAGGAGACTTGTTTGAGTCTTCCAGTACACCATTCAG
Source organism: Palaemon carinicauda (assembly GCF_036898095.1). Classification (NCBI taxonomy): domain Eukaryota; kingdom Metazoa; phylum Arthropoda; class Malacostraca; order Decapoda; family Palaemonidae; genus Palaemon; species Palaemon carinicauda. The sequence continues at coordinate 43,574,222 of NC_090764.1, forward strand.
TGGAAGAACTCACTGGGGGAGTCCCTCCTGAGAGACTCTCCAACCGGCAAGTGTCCTATTCCACAACTGAGATAATAAGCCAGGAGAAAGTTGCGAAGTGTGCCATGCTTGCAACTTCGTGGCTGGACCTCAGGCTGGGGTCTCTGGGCATCCTGGTACGTTCTAAGGACCTGTCCAAAGAAAGTACCAGGAAGGCACTGGAGACATTCTTACTCTCAGGCACGCAAACCATCGAGTTTCTGGCCCATCAAGTCTCGAGCTTGTGGGCCAACACGATTCTCAAGCGTCGGTACACGGTGGCTAAGAGGTTCCACCAGAAGGTCCCCAGTTCTGATGTTAGCAGGCTCAGAAACTCTTCCGTTCTCGGTAAGAGCTTGTTTGAGCCATAGGTCGTGGAGCTAGCCGCTGAGAGGTGGAGGAAGTCCCATCAGGATTCCCTCATCCACAAGGCCCTGACATCGAGGCCTTACAAACCTCCAGCAGCTCAGCAACCCCGTCTAGCTAAGGACACTAGGAAGACAACGACAACGGCAGCGAAGCAGAAGGTGTCTAAGCCCTTTCCTGCCAAGGGCAGAAGGGGTAAGAAGTTCTCCAGGGGAGGAGGTAAAAATCCTAGAGGGAACGGCTGAGGCCGTAAACGCTAGGATTGCCAGTCCCCCTGCATGTCCACCAGTGGGGGGATGCCTACAAAGTTGCGCGACAAGGTAGCAGCAACTCGGGGCAGATACCTGGACGATTTCCGTAATCGGTCAGGGTTATTGCGTCCCGTTCATCTCATGTCTACCTCCCCTGACAGCGAATCCAATGTCATTGAGCTCCCTTACCATGGGATCGGTAAAGGGACAGGCCCTCCGGGCAGAAGTCCAGACCATGTTGAAGAAGGACGCTCTCCAAGAGGTTGTGGACGGGTCCCCAGGCTTCTACAGTCGACTCTTTCTTGTGAGAAAGGCGTCTGGAGGCTGGAGACCAGTCATTGACCTCTCGACACTGAACGGGTTTGTCAAACAGACTCCATTCAGTATGGAGACGGCAGACACGGTCAGGCTTGCAGTGAGACCACAAGACTTCATGTGCACACTGGACCTGAAGGACGCGTACTTCCAGATCCCAGTCCACCCGTCTTCAAGGAAGTACTTAAGATTTTGCCTAGACGACAAGATCTACCAGTTCAAGGTGCTGTGCTTCGGTCTCTCCCCAGCACCCCAAGTGTTCACCAAGGTGTTCACCCTGATTTCATCATGGGCTCACAGGATCGGCATCCGTCTCCTCCGTTATCTGGACGACTGGCTGATCCTACCAGACTCGAAGGCAACCCTTCTTCGCCACCGAGACAAGCTTCTCGAACTTTGCCAAGATCTAGGGATCATGGTAAACCTCGAGAAGTCCTCTCTGCAGCCCTCTCAGAGACTGGTATACCTAGGCATGGTCATAGACACCAATCTCCACAAAGCCTTCCCATCAGACGATAGGATAGCAAGGCTGAGGAAGGTCGCGAGACCTTTCCTCACACGAGAAGAACTTCCAGCCCAAACTTGGTTACGTCTCCTCGGCCATCTCTCCTCCCTGGCCCGTCTGGTTCCCAACAGTCGCCTCAGAATGAGATCTCTCCAGTGGCGACTCAAGTCGAGGTGGAATCAAGGACACGATTCCCCGGACACCCTGATCCCTATGGGACAACCGGAACAGACGAATCTCCAGTGGTGGGTGGCAGACGAGAACCTACGAAAGGGAGTGGATCTTCTCGTCCTCCCCCCCGGACTTGATGTTGTTTTCGGACGCATCAAAGGAAGGCTGGGGGCCCACGTTCAGGACCTCAGACCTGTGGTCAGAAGCAGAAAAATACCTTCACATAAATCTGCTAGAAATGAAGGCTGTGTTCCTGGCACTTCAGAAGTTCCACCAAGTCCTGGCGGGCCACTCTGTGGTAGTGATGAGCGACAATACCACAGTGGTGGCTTATATCAACAAGCAGGGAGGTACCTTTTCAGAACAGCTATCCCATCTTGCAGTAGAGACACTGAGATGGTCCGAAGTCCACTCGATCACACTAGCAGCTCGCTTCATTCTGGGCAAAAGGAATGTGCTCGCCGACAGTCTGAGCAGAGCGACACAGATAGTGAGTACCGAGTGGTCTTTGGATCCTCAAGTAGCCAACAAAGTCCTGACTTTGTGGGGTTCCACGACTGTGGACCTGTTCGCTACAGCGCTGAAGTACAAGCTCCCGCTGTACTGCTCCCCAGTCCCGGACCCCAAGGCTCTCTGGCAAGATGCCTTCCAACAAAGGTGGGACAACATCGATGTGTACGCCTTTCCCCCGTTCTGTCTGATGAGGAGAGTACTCAACAAGACCAGAATATCGGTCAACCTGTCAATGACCCTCATAGCTCCGCTATGGCATCACGCAGAATGGTTCCCGGACCTTCTGCAGCTCCTTACGGAGCCTCCAAGGGAACTCCCTCCACGTCACAAGCTACTCAAACAACCACATGCCAACATCTTCCACAAAGCCGTAGCTTCGCTTCGACTTCACGCCTGGAGACTATCCAGCATCTCCTCAAAGAGAGGATTTTCGCAACAAGTTGCAAACAGGATGTCTGGACACCTGCGCAAGTCATCCGCAGGGGTCTACCAGGCGAAGTGGCGAGTTTTCTGTGGTTGGTGTTGTGAAAGGGGTATCTCTCCACTCGATGCCAAATAGCGGAGTTCCTCGTGTATTTGCGGGAGGAAATACGCCTTTCAGTCTCGGCATTGAAAGGCTATCGCTCAGCCTTAAGTCTTGCCTTCAGGCTCAAAGGAATGGACATTTCTTCCTCGCTGGAACTTTCTCTTCTCATACGAAGCTATGAACTTACCTGCCCTCAGTCGGAAGTGAGACCCCCTCCTTGGAACGTGGTTCGAGTTCTCAGGTCTCTAAAGAGACCTCACTACGAACCACTACGCCAGGCTTCAGATCGCTACCTTACTTGGAAGACGGTGTTCCTGCTAGCTTTGGCCTCGGCCAAGCGAGTCAGCGAACTACATGGTCTCTCATACGACATCGCCTATTCAAGGGGATGGGGGGAGGTAACGTTCAGGTTCGTCCCTGAGTTTGTTGCCAAGACTCAGAACCCGGGAGTACCGGACTCTCGGTTCGACTCTTTCCAGGTTTCGAGTCTCTGTTCTGTAACAGATGACCCAGACCATCTCCTACTTTGCCCAGTAAGGAGTCTGAGGTTGTATCTTAAGAGAACAGCTGCAGTTCGTCCCCAGGTTCAAGCCTTGTTCGTGAGCACTGGGAAAACGAAGAGAAGGGTCACCAGGAATACCATCTCAGCCTGGATTCGCAAGGTAATACACCTGGCCTTGAATCCTGACCCTTCTCCGTCGCGTCGCCCTAGAGCGCATGATGTCAGGGGCATAGCTACGTCCCTGGCCTTCAAGAAGAATTATTCAGTGACACTGGTCCTGCAAGCTGGGGTGTGGAAGCGTCAGACCACCTTCACAGACCACTACCTGCAAGACGTGACCCACAGGAGGCTCGATACGTTTTCTATCGGCCCTGTAGTGGCTGCACAACAGCTGGTCTAAACCTCAGGCTCCTTAATGGACAAGTAGCAGAAGGTTGAGGGCATTGTTACCCGGTTTTAGTCTGCATGAATAAAAAGGTATGTCTGCCCCTTATTCTTTTCTTCATCCTCTCCTCCCTTGGAGAAAGTAGCCTCCTGGGTTCTCTGCACAGCTGACCTCAAACCACTGCAGGTAAACCATGCTTCCTTGTGTTCCTAGTATTAAGTGTAATACTATCATGTCCCCATACCTTGACGAGGTGGTATTGGGAGAGTCCTAGCCTAGATTTCCATCTGAGGAGCTCCAGGTCAACTTCCTAGGACGAGTCACTTTTCACCTTTGCACACACCTTACGCAGGCCGCAGCAGTTTCACAGCTGCTAGCGAGGAGCAGGGATTCCCTACTGTCTGAGTACGCAGACACTCGAATATGGAGTCCCCTGGCAAGCCAAAGCCAGTATGGCAGGGACTTACCACCCTTCCTAAGGGTTAGGTCACCCCATGTAAATAGCGTGGTTTGTATTTCAGTTACGGAACAAATGACAAATTCGTAAATAATTTGTATTTTTCCTAACTATACAAACCTTAGCTATTTACACATATTTGCCTGCCAGCCCTGTCCCCCCGGGATAAGTCCTACCTCTAAGCAAAGTGAAGCACTCACTGTGTGTGTGAGGGGGAAGGGGTAGCAGGCTACCCCTCCCTACCCCCCCCCCCCGCTAACTAGCGGTGGGGTAGTAAACCCTCGTTAAAATTCTTATGGCTCGTCATTCAGCTATGCCGAAGTAATTACCCCATGTAAATAGCTAAGGTTTGTATAGTTAGGAAAAATACAAATTATCTACGAATTTGTCATATTTATGAGGAATTCCTTATTAACGCAGGACTCTCCACAAAATTGGTCTGTGCACACTATCAAAGACTTTTTCATAGTCCACAAATGCCATCAAAAGTGGGTTTCTATATTCTACGCATTGCTGTACAACATGTCTCAAAATGAAAATTTGGTAAGTGCAACTTCTACCTTTTCTAAATCCTGCTTGTTCATCTCTCAGCTTTTCATCAATCTTTCTCTGCTGTCTCTTTAGAATAAGCATACTATATATTTTCATAACAACTGACGAAAGTGTTATGCCTCTGTAATTATTGCAGTCAGTCAGGTCACCTTTTTTACCATTTTCAACTTTCATCAGGTTTTGCTTCCTCATGCCACATTCTACAAAATAATCTTGTAAGTATTCTGGGATTCACTTTATTTTCGACCAGTATCATCTCTGCAGTTATTCCACCAAATCCAGGGGCTTTACATATCTTTAGTGTTTTAAGGATAGCTCCGACTTCAGACACACTGAATTTGTTCATGGGTACATTAAGGTCTTCTCAGCTTCAGGTATATCAATCAAATTATTCCCTTCATATCTCCTATTCATGACCTCACTAAAGTGTTCCATCCAACATTGCCTTTCTTCTTCTTCTGTTTTTATAACAGATCCATCTCTCTTTTTGATGGGTATATGCTTCTTTTTTGCCCTAGTAGAAATGTCATTAATAATTCTATAAGCAATTCTCAACCAATTGCCTCTCCCTGAATTAATGTGTGTCGTATCAAGATATACGTCCCCTGATATTATGCGATATCCTTGAGAGAAATTTTAAGGATATTCGCATCAGGAGTTAGAATTCTGGAGACCTAAAGGTAGATTCTCTGGGAATATCACTGTAGTCAAATATACCCTTGGAAGCTACTTAAAGGAACCTTCCATCAGGACGACATGGCTATCTCACCCAAAAATAGATTTTTCGCTTCACTCAAAATCCATTTTGTTTGTGAGCATATGCGCTCACATCTTGAAAAATACGACAGCTAGTCGAAGATCAAGTTTTCTTTGGGCAATAACGTTGTGATTTGTCGCACATGCATCATTCCCGCAAATGTGTTCGTTTTCAAACGTTTACCTAGATGCAAAGATTATCCATGTGTTAATGCAGATGGGTAAGTGGATATTAGTGGAAGCGATCTTTCTGCCAACAAGGGCTATAAACCATCTTACAATTAGAACTCCATTCTAATAAGTTGTAATTGCTATATCCCTTACTGGAAACCAGGTTATATATTACTCATCTACCTTCTCGTAACCAGACATACTGTATATACGTTCTGCCTTCATAGGCACTTCTTTCCTTTCTTTCTGATGGAAGGTCTCAGTTTTCTTAGAAATGCTTGGACTGAAAATTTCTCATAAGCGTATCTGTTCCCTAGAAGGGAACATGCAATACTTATGCCAGTTTTACCGATCGGAGACAAATAAATACAAACGTTTATCGTCTTTCTTAAGAAAGAGAAATCTCGGTTACAAACGTTTTCAACCTTCTCCAATCCAGTTTTGGATACGACTTCAATTCGGGCTACGCCCGTATACTTTTCCTCCTCACAGGTCTGTGTTCCTGGTCCATAGGTAGACTTATGCACATATTACCCATCCAGTAATAGATTGAAGATATGTCTCAATCTTATCCTTTGGGAGTAGTTGATTGCGTTCGGTAGTTACCGACCGGGCTCTCATCTGGAAGGTGATTTCTAAGGAGAGTCGTTGTAATAACATAAGCAGTACTGGCTACCTGGTTTACCGATTTGTATCATTCTTACTCAGCCAACCCCACTAGATTGGTGGCAGTTGGAGGGAGGACTGGATCTCCCCCCCCCCCCCCTTCATAACAGAAGCGTGCAAGCAGTTGCACGTCTTGACATCATCTCAAGATGTTTTTCTTGCTACGCAATCTCCCGACCCCTCGGGACTTAACGCAGATGGTGGGTGGGAGACGAAAACCTCCGCAAAGAGGTCAATATTCTTGTCCCCCCTCTGGAACTGATGCTCTCTTCGGATGCATCAAAAGAAGGGGGAGGGGCCATATGCCGCACCAATCTATCTTCGTCATTTGGCCCGAATCAGAAAGGTATCAGCATATAGCTCTCTTAGAGATCCATCTAGCAGTAGAAATACTCAGATGGACAGAAGACAGCTAGGTGTCCCCATTTGCTCGTGTCATTCCTGGCAACAGGAATGTGCTTATAGACAATCTGAGCAGGGCGACTCAGATAGTGGGCTCCATGTGTCTTTGAATCATCTAGTACTTGACAAAGTCTTAACTTATTGGGGTTCCCCAATTGTGGACCTGTTTGCAACGCTCTGAACTTCAGGCTTCTTGCTCAATGCTTCCCCAGTCCCGGACCCCCAGGGTCTCGAGCAAGATGTATTCCAACAATGGTTGGCCAGCTTAGATGTGACACATTTCCTCCGTTCGATCTGGTGAAAAAGTCCTCAACTAAGTCAGCATAAGCAAGAATTTATCAATGATTCCAATAGCTCCGCTATGGCATCATGCAGAATGGTTTCCCGGACCCTCTGCAGCTTCCAAGGGAACTTCCTCCATGACCCAGTCTACTAAAACAGCTACATGCCTACATCTTCCACACAGCCATAGCTTCGCTTCGACTTCACGCCTGGAAACAGCGCAACACCACCTCTTTTATTGTGGCTTTTTGCGAGTTGCAGAAAGGATGTCTAGTCACCTAAGATGCTTTTCAATGTCAGTCTTCCAGGCGAAGTGGTTGATCTTTTGTGACCGATGTCGTGGAAGGGGCATCACTCCCCTTGATGCCTCTACTCATACAAAGTTTTGAGATGACTTGTCCCCAGTCGGAACTTAGACCTCCTCCTTGAAACGCGGCTCGGGTCCTTCAGTCTCTGAAGGTCCCTCTCAGCAAACCTTTATGCCAGGCAACAGATCGCCTCCTTACATGAAAGACGGTTTTTCTACTCGCTTTGGCTTCGGCCAAGAGAGTTAGTGAGTTGCATGATCTATCTTCTGATGTCTCCTACTCTAGGAGATGGGGAGAAGTAAATCTCAGCTTCGCCCATGAGTTCATTACTAAGTCTCAAAATCCGGGTTTGCTGTACACCAGGTCCGGCCCATTCTGGATAGAAAATCCTTGTTCTGTAACCAAAGACCCAGACCAACTGGGGCTTTGTCTGGGGAAGAATCTCAGGTGTTACCTTAAGAGAACGGCAGCAGCTTGCCCCCGTGTGTCAGCACTGTTTGTCAGCACAGGGAAGATCAAGAGGAGGGTCACAAGGAATTCCTTTTCCTCCTGGATTCGGGAGGTAATTGAGTTTCCTCTCAATCCAGACCCTCTTCCTTCCAAACGACCCAGAGCTCATGATATCAGGGGCATTGCAACGTCCCTGCCGTTCAAAAAGAACTACTCTGTGGCGCAGGTACTGCAAGAGGGTATGCGGAAACGTCAAACAACGTTCACTGCCCACTACCTGCAAGAAGTAACCCACAGGAACCTGGATACGTTCTCAATAGGTACTGTGGTGTCTTCACAACAAGTGGCCTAAAACACCTCAAGCTCCTTGATGGACAAGCAGCAGAGGGTTGAGGGCTGAGGTTACCCGAGTTATTCTGAGGTGAATGAGTAGAATGACTGGCTCTTTCTTCCTTTCATCTTCTCCCCCCTGGGGATAACAGCACCATGGTCCCTCAGCACAAGCTGACCTCACCTCTCTGCAGGTAAGACTCATTTCACTTGTACTCCTAAGTATAGAAATAATACTTTGATGCTTCCCTAATACCTCTTCGAGGAAGGGTATTGGGTAAAGTCTAAGGAATCTCCGATTTGTATTCGAGTTCCTACTTTATAGGCCAGCCACATAGCTAGTTTCACGAACACACAAACTTTTGCAGGCCACTAATAGCGCTTACCCCTAATAGGGCATAGCACGACAATTTAGGGAGGGTAGGGTTCCTACTACGTTGTTACCGAAGTAGAGAGAACCCCGGGTCTAAATACCAAAACCATTTGTTAAGGACTTCCTCCCTCCTAAGAGTGAGTCTATCCAATATGAATAGTGAAAGGTTTGTATTTGCGCTGGAACAAATGAAAAATTTGTAATAATTTGTATTTTTCCTAGCATTCAAACATTCTAATATTTATACACATTGGCCCGCCACCCTTTCCCCCAAGAAGTCCTACCAGTAAGCAATAGTTATCCCTCTCTTAAAACTTTCATGGCTAGTTCAGCTTTTCCAAAAACAATATGCACAATGTAAATGTAGTGGAATGTTTGTATGCTAGGAAAAATACAAATTTGTAATTTTTAAAATATCATTGCACATTATTAGGTGTAAGCTTTTTTACCTCAACTGTACTGAATATATTATTGTTATACCTTGCAGATTTGTTTGTAATCTCTTTCTAAAACTTTCAGGTTCTTGTTATTGCTGTACGTGGGAAAATTCGTGGTTTGAATTTAATTCTGAATGAAATATATGAACGAGGCGCTATTAACTCTGGAAAAACAGCACATTTCTTTTTATGGACATTGCTGGATATGGATGCAAGAAAGAATCAATTTCCTTCAAGCAAAGAAGATGCTTTGATCAGAGAGACATTACTGAAGGAGTGCCTCAAAGTTTTTTCTAAAAATATTGATGCATTTTCTATCACTCAGGTATATTAATCATTTATGAAGTGAATATTTGAATCTTTTTTTAATTTTGTTCCATTACTTGAACTGATAAAGCTAAAATTAAGCATTGCTCAATCATTACCTGTACTGTATTTATTAACCAAGAAATGTTGAGAGCTAAGCACAGAATTTCAAAACTTTTGAATTTTCAGATTGAAACAACTCTTGGGAAAATTTGTCAAGCATATGAAGGTAGTGGTTCAGCCTGTTATAGTGAGGAATTCCTTAATACCGCAGCACTTACTTGTATAAAGAGAGATGTTGGAGTTTTAAGAGTTTCCCACATATTAAAGAAGTTACTTAAACTGGTAAGTGACATGTAAAATACAATTGCAACCCATAAAGTGCAAGATGATTTAATTTTTAATTTTCTTTTATACCTCTAACAAAAATCCATCCAGTTATTCTAACAAAATTGTCTTTATTTTGCCTTTCAGTAATCTCACATATTTTCATTTTCCTTTCACTTATTTCCCATGTATTCCATCCACGCTGTTTTTACCAACTAATTCAATAAGTACTTGGCGGTGCTACTATAAATTGGTTTGAATTCTAATTCATGAAATATTTGCTATATAAGTGCACCAAAAATTCTACCAAGCCCTCTGTCTGCTGCTAGTTTAATACTCTTGTGTTGTTGATGAATGTGCAGTCTTCTCTCTTATAGCAAAATAATCTGTCTTTTACTTTGTTTTAGCTAGTTTTACAATTGGTAATCTCAATATATCTTAGTAGCTACAGTACTAAGCCTTTCATTCTCTTTCTCATTAGTGTATGCTTTCATGATCTACAGATTGTTTCCCTTACAAACTACTAAGACTTTATCTAAAGCAAATTTTGTTTTGACCCTGTGAAGATATAAATAAGGTAGTGTTTGTGATCATCTTTTTCTTAGGTGAGATTTAGGCCTTTTTATATATATATATATATATATATATATATATATATATATATATATATATATATATATATATATATATATATATATATATATATATATATATATATATATATATATATATATATATATATATATATATATATATATGTTCCCAGTTATAAGTGTCAATTTGCAAGTTGTCGTCGTCTTCTCTCGATCTTATTATTCCCAATACATTGCAGAGTCACCTTTATCCATCCTGTAGGTAGTAGGTTGGCCAAGGCACCAGTCACGCGTTGAGATACTACCTCTAGAGAGTTATTGGGTCCTTTGACTGGCCAGACAGTACTACATTGGATCATTCTCTCTGGTTAAAGCTAATTATATCTTTGCCCACAGTCTGGCCTATTCTTTCCACATTCTCCTCTGTCCTCATACATATGACAACACTGAGATTACCAAACAATTCTTCTTCGCTCAGGGGTTAACTACTGCACTGTAATTGTTCAATGGCTACTTTCCTGTTGGTAAAGGTAGACAAGACTTTACTATGGTAAGCAACTCTTGTAGGAGAAGGACACTCCAAAATCAAACCATTGTCCCTTAGTCTGGGGTAGTGCCATAGCCTTTGTACCATGGGCTTCCACTGTCTTCTGGTAGAGTTCTTTTGCTTGAGGGTACACTATTCTATCTTATTTCTCTTCCTCTGTTTTTTTTTAAAGTTTTTATAGTTTACTGTATATGTGAAATATCTATTTAATGTTGTTACTGTTCTTAAAATATTTTATTTTGTTCATTACTTCTGTAGTCTGTTTATTTCCTTGTTTCCTTTCCTCACTGGGCTATTTTTCCCAGTTAGAGCCATTGGGCTTATAGCATCCTGCTTTTCCAGCTGGGGTTGTAGCTTACCTAGTAATAATAATAGTAATGATAATAAACTCCCTTCCCTCAGTCCCACCTCACCCATATCCCTCCTCGCCACATCCATCCGTCTGATCCGGTGATGCCCCAAATTCCTCTTCATCGATGCATTTTATTAGTTCTTTTGATTGGTTCTACTTTCTCTATTTATATTACATAAGCATAGTATCTCAAACAAGCTTCCCTATCCCTTTCCTTTACATTTTATATACCGGTATAACAAATTCTTCTTATACCTTGACTCCCTCCTTTCTAGTACAATAATTCTATTTCAGTAATTCATCTCACCATTGTCATCTCGGTTCTTTCCAACAATTTGAAAGTAAACCTCACCCACTATCTACATTTATAAGGGGACCAAGTGGTGAACATAGAATTTTAATGATAAAAATTATTACTGAATGAGGATTTATATATTTTTAAGATAACATTACAAATTTCAGACTGCTTTAATAATATTCAAATTGTTTAGTGTTAGTTATCCATCAGATATTGTCCCAAATAAGAATTAATCTCAATGGTTTGACTTAGGAATTGTTTTTGCTCTAAAATATAACTTGTCACTAATTAATGTAAGCAGTATTTGACAAACGTTGCAAGTATCTGATTGTTTTCTGTATACAGTAACTGAAAGGACTTGAAAATTAAGTTTACATAAACTTTGGAGATCATGAGAAGAAGGAATATTTGTCATGCAAATGTTGTAGGTAGGATATTCAAGCTTTTGAAATAAACAACAGTAGATAATTCCCATTCATATTGAAAAATTAAATTTTGAAAACAAAAGCAATAAAATGTGCTGAGTTTAAGAAAAAGCACTCCTCGCTTCATTTATAAATTAATAAGAAAAATCTTTTTTAATAATCTCCACTATGATATAAGTTGCCTATACAGTATACTATGTTACAGAAAAATGCTGAATATTGATTTGATATGAAGTGGTTTAGCAAGACTACTGTGCCACATTTTGATTCCTCTGGAGTAAAAAGCACTTGTTCCGTAACCGAAATACAAACCACATTATTTACATGGGGTATTACTTTCGGCGTAGCTGAAATGGCGAGCCATTAGATTTTTAACGAGGTTTAACTACCCTCTCGCTAGCTAGCGAGGGGGTAGGAGAGGGGAAGCTAGCTACCCCTCCCCCCTCACACACCGGTGAACTGATTCACTTCGCTTTTGGCTCGGACGGTGGGCAGACGTGTCTGTTCCCGTCCTCGCATGGCAGCCATTGATGTTTTGTCTTTACTTAATTACTTACTTTTCTTATACTTAATATAAACATTCTTATGTTTATGTATATATTTGAGTATAGAAATTCAGTAAGTTTCCTTTTCAGTGTTTGTGCTGTGTGTGTGTAGTGTACGACAACATCTCCGTGTAGTTCCAGGCCTCCACGGTGACATTTTGTGGGTCGCGATCTCTCCCTTGGTCCTTCGGTCCTTCCTTCGGCTTCCGATTCTCGGGCGCCGTGGAGAATCGTCTTCGCTGGACTTTATTTATTAATCTGTTTTCTCCGCTGTTCCTCCTTCCCTACGGGGAACTTGGACTATCAGCGTAGGGAACATGGGAGTTTAGTTTGACTGCGGTCTCTCTCTCTCTCGAGGTCGTTCACCTTTTTATTACTACTACGTATTATGGTAGCTTCCTTCCCTTTGCGGGTTGAGTTGCTTCTCCGTTTTTTTTGTCTCAATTATTTTAATGAAATCTAATTGTATTTGTTAACTTTTCAGCTTCTGTGTAGAACGCTTCCCTTCGGGGTTCATTCGTTCTTCTATTAGTGAACATTCTTAGATGAATTACATAATTATAATTGTTATAATTGTTATAATTCTGTTTTTTCAATATTAATCTTACCCGATGATCATGTAGCTGTCAACTCCGTTGCCCGACAGAAATCTACGGTCGGGATACGCCAGCGATCGCTATCCAGGTGGGGGTGTGCTCAACAGCGCCATCTGTGGTCAGGTACTCAAGTACTTCTTGTCAACAAGACCTCAATTTTTCCTCTGTCGTGCCGCCGGCAAGACCTACATGGATACGCTGTTGATTTTGGAGTCTTTTGTTCACGATTTGGTGATGTATTTGCTCTGAAGTTTAGCCTTCGCTGTTCAGGAAGCTTTATCCTTAGCTTAGCAAGCTTTTGGAATTAATTTGATTCATTGGTTAACGATCTTTGCTTAATTTTGGAATTCCCCCTTGACTACCTCTAAATTCAAGATGTCTGACCATTCCCAAGTTCCTAAATACAGGCAGTGTAGTGTTAGGACTTGTACTAGGCGTCTTCCGAAGGCCTCTATAGATCCTCACACCGTATGTTCCAATTGTAGGGGAAAATCCTGTCAATTGGAAGATCGATGTGGGGAATGTGCTGGGCTTTCGGAATTCGATTTTAATGAATTCCTCAGATATGCACGTAGGTTAGAGAAGGAGAGAGATAGGAGGAGTTCTTCTCGCTCTGTGGATTTTTCCTCTCCCCATGCCCCTCAACCTTTTCCTTCCCCTGTGGTGGTGACTCCCGAACCTGCTACGAGTGCTCAGCCTGGAATGGCTGATATGTTGCGTGCCATTCAGGCTCTCGGTGAGAAGGTGGAGTCGTTGGTTAGTGACCGCAATCAGCTCTTGGCAGATGTCAGAGAGCTGAAAGCGAAGAGTGCAGTGGGAAGTGTTAGTGCTAGTGATGTGCATAGTGTCAGTGTCAGTGTTGCGCATGAGGGTACATCTGTGCGTGCCAGTCGTCCTCCCAGTCCGGGACCTCTTGCAAGCTCCCAAGCCCAGGGGAGAAGCAATGTCGAAGGACCAAAGGGTTCGGCAGGCCTTGATCGGCGCACGGATGTATCCTCAGTGGTTGCGGACGTATCTGCTAAGGATCGTCCCATCCACTTACAGACGAATGAGCCCTTACATTCCTCGTCTGTGGAAGAGGTTTCCAGGAGGAAACGGTGGACCAAGGTCTCACGACCGCTCAAACGTAAGGTCCCTTCCGAGCTAGTCCAACGGCCCAGGTGTAGCCACTGGGTCAGTTCGGACTCGCCGCAGTCATCTGATGACTGCACACCTCCCAAGAGAGGTAGAGTGGTCCCTCAACAGGCCTCTGCTCCGTCTGTTGTTGCTCCAACCACAGTAGAACCTAAGTGGTCCATGCTGCAGACTATGCAGTCTCAGCTTGCGGCTTTTATGCAGGAGTATCATGCCGAGAAGGTTAACACCTCTCCTGTTAACCTACAACCCGCAGAGGTTGTGCGCTCAGCAGATACTGCGGCTGCCTGCTCCCACACCCCACCTGTGAGAGCTCCTCCACCGATGCGCAGTCCTCACTGCCAGACGCATGTTCTTGCTGCACCATCTGCTAACATGCGTGAGCTGCCGCATCAGGAGTTGCCGGGTTCCAGCACTATGCGGCATTCTCCTCAGCCCATGCAGCATGCTCTGCAGACCTTACAGCATGCTCCGCATACCATGCAGCATGAGCTGCATACCTTACAGCATGCTCTGCATACCTTACCGCATGCTCCTCAGCCCACCACAGACCCTCCCACACACCAGCCCTCTGCTTTTGTTGTTGCCAGCTCGCAGACTGTCCAGCAGAGGCATGATGATGGATCCGCAGGTACGCATGCACCCGTTCTGCAGGATTCAGCCGTTCAGCTTGCTGCTCTGCCTTTGCCTCTCACTACTCAACTTTCGGATGATGATGTATCGGATGATGAAGCTGCTCATCTGGATGATCCTCACTCTGATGTTGAAGGACACAAGTCTTCGCCACCCTCCTTAGACTTTCGCAAAGTCCTTGCTTTGTTCAGGGATTTGTATCCTGAACACTTTGTGTCTGCAACCCCTCGTTCTCCTCCCTCCGAGTTTGCTCTGGGCATGCAGTCTGCTGCGCCTGCCTTCACCAAGCTTGTTCTCGCCAGATCATCTAGGAGAGCTTTGAGGGTTATGGGGGACTGGTTGCATTCCAAGAAGCAACTGGGAAGGACCTCTTTTGTGTTTCCTCCTCCCAAGCTGGCTTCTAAGTCGAGCGTCTGGTATGCCACGGGAGAGGAACCTGGCTTGGGGGTTCCTGCCTCTGCCCAGGCCGACTTCTCAAGTCTGGTTGACTCTCCCCGCAGGTTGGCTATGAGACATTCGAAGATCTGCTGGTCCTTTTCAGATCTTGATCATATGTTGAAGGGAGTCTTTCGTGCCTTCGAGATATTCAACTTCCTCGATTGGTGTTTGGGAGCCTTAAGCAGGAAGACTTCCCCTTCAGATAAGGACTCAGCCATGCTGATCATGTCTAGCATGGACAAGGCAATTCGGGATGGGTCTGGTGAACTTGCGGCTTCATATGTATCAGGAGTCCTCAAGAAGAGAGAACATCTGTGCTCCTTCTTATCTGCTGGTATCACTCCTTGCCAGAAGTCAGAGTTGCTGTTTGCTCCTCTCTCCAAGTGTCTGCCCTCTTAATGAGAGAATGCCTTGATGAAGTCATTGAGCTTCAGCACGGCATTTCATTCCCGTGCTGAATCTTGGTGACGGGCAAGAGGGCTCTCGAACTTCGGGAAATTGCTCCCCCAGTTCGAATCTAAATTTCTCTCTTTCATCTTTTTCTTCTGCTTAATATTACTTCGACCTTCTCTTAATTTTATCAACTTTCTTTCATCTTGCTGTCCTATCTCTATGATTATTATTTTTCTTAGTTATATATATATGTAGATGTATGCATATATATATATATTTATTTATTGTATTTGTTCATTTATTTATTTATCTATTTTTTTTTTTCTATTTTATTTAAATGGCGTGGATATTTCCACATTCGTTATTACTGCCTGCTTAGATGAATGGGAGAAGGGATCACGGTTGGGAGGTATTCGCATTCAAAGCTATATATGAGAGTATTGGATGATCTCAGCCATCCCAAAGATGGTTTGGACCTTTTTGGCGGAACTACTCTCAAGGGTTGGGTCATCGGAATCCAGGGGGATCCAATCCTTGAGGTGGGACTCTTGGCTTTTGGCCGGAAGCCCATCATTACAGATATGGGGAGGATGATTCCATATTACTTTGGTCTCAGTCCTAACAGGCGGGTTTAGCTTACACCTGTGCCTCTATATCTGTTTTGATGCTATCCTTCGGGTAGGGTATGGAGTGGACCATCGGGGAAATATACTCTCATTGTGCCGATAGTGGAGAATGCAAATTTCCTTTCCAACGTATGATACTTTCTTATAATTCTCAAGCAGGTACCCCAACAAAACAACAAAAAACCTGAAAATCCCATCCTTAAATATGGACCCTTCAAATACTGACTCCCCATCCCCTGGATTTGCTGACTCCCCCCCGGCACTGTTGACGACTTCTGCTACTGTAATTAAGGAAAACTCTGTTGACGACCTTCGAACTAAAAAGGACCACTCTACTGATGTTAAAAAATCTAGCAATTTGGGTAACACAGGGAAACTACGATTCCTTCATGTTTCCCAAATCCCATTAGAGACAAATTATGATGATATATATAGAGCATTTGAGTGCTATGGATTGATAAAGGAAATAAGGATGAGACTTGGAGATGAAAAATGGGACTCTTGGATATCTTTTGAAAGTCACGATGAGGCGTTTAATGCCATAAGTAATATTAGTAGTATCAAAATTAACGAATTGAACATCATGGGAGCTCTTTGTGATAAGGTCCCAAAGGAATTGGATGTGTACAAACCTGCTGATTGGTTTGAAAAAGATAGAAATGTACCCATGCCTTCACAGAGAAAACCCAAACCACCAATGTGGCTCTTAGCTGAACCTAAAGGGATAATAGGGAATTATTTTAAGATATATAAGTTTATCCAAAAAAAAGTAGGAACCATAGCACCTGGAGATATATCTCGTTTTGGGAAGAACAGTTATCTCATCCATGCCAAATCTTCGACTCAGTCTGCAATACTGTCTAACTTACAGACAGGCAGTGATGAAATTACATTGGAAATGAAACCTCATCTTAATTTTAGTTATGGAAGGGGAGTGGTCTTTAATAAGGACCTATACGAATTTACAGAGGAGGAGATACTTTCTATGTGTCCATTAAATGTATGGAAAGTGCATAAGATTCCTGGAACTTCAATGATTATACTCACTTTCCAGGATGCTGATGTACCTTTCCATATTTTTATTGAAAATGAAAGGATTAAAGTTCGGCCTTTCAAACAAAAGCCCCTGCAATGTTTTAATTGTTTTAAATTTGGACACCCATCCAAAGTTTGTAAAAATGGAAAATTGTGTGGTATTTGCTCCAAAACTTATCATGGAGAATGTACACTTGAGGCCAGGTGTTCAAATTGCAATTTGAATCATAAATCAACTGATAGGAGATGCGAACTGTATAAGTTGGAGGAAGCTGCCCTAAACAAATCAAGTTTAGAACACATAAGTGTGGGACATGCAAAAAGATTGTTGAATAAATCAACCAGCTATGCAAAGGCCTTAAAATCAAAGGTAAATTTACCACAGGAGACAGCAACCCCACCTAGCACTGCCAGTAATCCTAAGAAAAGAAATACAACCTCTGATAATAAAGTACTGCATGACAAGGTAATCATATCGCCTTCTGAGGCTTTGCCACAGCGTATTAAAAATGGGTCATTGCCCATTTCTGTACAGCCTTCGTCCCCCGTTACCAGCAATAGTACTAACCTCTCCCAGGCCATGTCCTTGCCTGATTTGATGGAGATGCCACCTGACACCAAGTTACCAGGTGCACCTGTATTGGGGAAGGTGCAAAAACCTGGTAGCTCAAAACCTACTAATCGGAAAAGAGAGAGACCTCCATCTCTCTCGCCCCCCTCCATAAGAAATATCAAAATTACGACGTCAAATAAGTATGATGATTTGTCAGTTGATATTTCTGATCTGGAAGTCAATTTAAATAAATCGGAAATTCAAGTGGAGGTCCACCAACCTCCTCAACAATCAGATCAAAAAGACAAAAAGAAAATCATAAATTCTAAACCCAATCTATCAAGACCCTCTTTAATAAAACCACCAAAAAATAGTGTTAGATCAAACACTGCTAATGGGAAGACTCCATCCAAGGGGTCTACCAAATTATAAACCATAGTTTTTTCCTCCATTTTGCAATGGAATTGTCAGGGTTTAAGGGCCAAATATGAAGAACTTAAGCTCCTTATTCATGAGCATTCCCCCATAATTATTTGTCTACAGGAGAGCAAACTTGATCATAATACCCCTTGCCCTCGCGAATACATTAGTTATAGGACACCATATGATCACCAAGTGGGGAGCCATGGCGGAAGTCTCATATACGTTCGTCGAGATGTTCCCCAAGTTTCTCTGTCTATTCGTACACCTCTGCAGGCAGTGGTTGTACAGATCGACATAGGGCGAAAATATACAATTTGTTCTCTGTACTTGCCTCCAAATGATAACATTTTGTATGACAACTTAGTGGAGGTTATTCAACAACTCCCTCAACCTTTCCTTTTACTTGGAGATTTGAATGGTAGACACCCTTTGTGGGGTGATGTTTTAGCAAACACGAGGGGAAATATCATAACATCAATTGTGGAAAATGAAGATGTGGGACTCCTTAATACAGGAGAGCCCACACACTTTCATGTCCAGACAGGTACCTTGTCATGTATTGACCTATCAATCGTAAGCTCTAATTGCCTTCTCGACTTTGATTGGAGAACATTAGATGATTGGCATACTAGTGATCACGCACCAATCATTATAAACACCAACAATGGTCCACCTTTACAGGGATCGCCACGATGGAATCTTGACAAGGCGGACTGGGATAAATTTCGTGAACTAAGCGAAATTGAGGGGGATGCAGGACAAGTTGAAAATATCGATGATGCCATAGACTTACTGAATGGAACTCTCCATACAGCTGGAGTCAATTCAATTCCCAAAACAACAGGGTTATTCAAACGACGACCCGTCCCGTGGTGGTCTTCAGAACTAACTGCCCTCCACAGAGCCACAAGAAGATCTCTAACACGATTGCGTAGACGCAGAACTGATGAGAATTTAATTATGTACAAGAAATGTAGAGCACAGTTCCGTCGTGCCATGAAAGAAGCAAGGCGCCAGTCATGGATGTCT
Source organism: Palaemon carinicauda (assembly GCF_036898095.1). Classification (NCBI taxonomy): domain Eukaryota; kingdom Metazoa; phylum Arthropoda; class Malacostraca; order Decapoda; family Palaemonidae; genus Palaemon; species Palaemon carinicauda. The sequence continues at coordinate 43,593,211 of NC_090764.1, forward strand.
TTTGTTTCCTCCATTAACAGTAGGACACCACCATCTGCTGTGTGGAGGAAAGTAAAAAAGATAGCTGGCAAATTCACCCCCAACCCACCACCAGTGTTGAAGGTGAATGGCCAGTATGTAACCGAAGCAAATGATGTTAGCAATGCCCTGGCTAATCATTTTTCAAATGTATCCAGCAAGTGTGAAGGAGCCCCTGGTCACCAGTATAGGAGCACTGAAGAAAAGAAAATTTTAAATTTTGCAACAAGAAGGGAAGAGTCGTATAATTCTCCTTTCACTGAAAGAGAATTTGATTCCGCACTTGCTCATTGCAATGATACAGCCCCTGGACCCGATGGAATTCCATATGCAATGATTAAACATGTACATTTTAATACAAAGCTATTTATTTTAAGTATTATTAATAGAATATGGCATGATCATAGTTACCCAAGTGTTTGGGAACTAGCCATTATTTTAGCCTTTTTAAAACCCGGTAAAGACAAGTTTTTAGCAGCAAACTATCGTCCAATTGCATTGACATCTTGTTTATGTAAAATCATGGAGAAGATGGTCAATGCAAGGCTGGTGTGGTACCTTGAAAAGAAAGGTATTTTATCACCGATTCAATGTGGATTCCGAAAAATGCACTCAACGACTGATGTGTTGATACGACTAGAGTCTTCTATTTGTGAAGCCTTTGCTTCCAAACAGCACCATGTTACAGTATTTTTTGACCTTGAAAAGGCATATGATACCACATGGAGATATGGTATTCTTAAAACCATTCATGAATTGGGATTGAGAGGAGAGCTGCCACTATTTATTCAGGCATTTCTTTCACATAGAGTTTTTCAAGTGAGAGTGGGGGAAACTCTATCAGAGAGTAAGTGCCAGGAAGAAGGAGTTCCTCAGGGTAGTGTGCTGAGTGTAACCCTTTTTGCACTAGCAATTAATGGGATATCCTCAGCCATTCCCCAGGATGTTCTCTCAACATTATTTGTGGATGATCTCTCAATATCATTTGCTGGCACTAAAATGGCAATGGTTGAGAGAAAAATCCAACTCTCTATTGATAAAATTATCCAGTGGGCTGACATGAATGGATTTAAGTTCTCGACAAGTAAAACTACCATTGTCCATTTTTGTCGTATCCGGGGAGTACATCCAGACCCGGATATATACATTAAAAGTCAACGGATACCATGTGCAAGAGAAGCTAAATTTTTAGGTTTGATATTTGATTGTAGGCTTACATGGGTTTCTCACTTAAAAGCATTAAAAGCTAAATGTGTTGAAGCTCTGAATATCTTAAAAGTATTATCCCATACATCATGGGGGGCAGACCGCAGTACTATTTTAAAATTATACAAGGCCTTGATTTTTTCCAAAATTAGTTATGGTTGTGAGGTATATTCTTCAGCCACCTCAAGCCGGTTAAAAATATTAGACTCGATACATCATGCAGGTATTAGATTATCTACTGGAGCTTTTAAAACCTCGCCTATCCCAAGTCTCCTTGTTGATGCTGGAGAGTTACCTCTAGACCTTTACCGAATGTCTTCCATTCTTCGGTATTGGTTTAGATTGCAAAGACTCCCTAACTCTCTAGCCTTTCAGACTGCAAGCCTTGTAAGACACGCATCATACTTTGAGTTGCACCCAAAATCTCCTCAACCCTATGGCTTTCGGGTGAAACGATTATTAAATAGTCTGGATATAATTAGAAATAAGGTACTTCCATTCAAGGTATCATCAACGCCTCCATGGAAGTTACCAGAGATATCTTTTTGTAAATATTTTATTGGAGATAAGAAGAATATGTCAGACCTAGAAGCCAGGTCTCTTTTTAATGAACATGTTAAAGAACATAGAGGATCAACTTTTATCTATACTGATGGCTCCAAATCTGATGCTGGCGTTGGATTTGGAGTACATAGTAATGGTTTTAATTGTAGAGGTGCACTTCCTCTGACCGCTTCCATATTTACTGCCGAACTGTATGGCATATTAACCGCTATTGAGAAAATAGAATTGGAGAAGGAGGGTAATTTTACAATTTTTAGTGATGCAAGGAGTGTCCTTCAAGCTATGGAAGTTTTTAATTCTAATAACCCTCTAGTTTTAAAGATTTTAGAATGGCTTCTTATTATTGGACGGAGAGGTATAACAGTTCAATTTTGTTGGGTTCCAGCACATGTAGGTGTGTCTGGGAATGAGAAGGCAGATTCACTGGCTAAGGAGGCTGCATCCGAGTTGCTGCCAAGAAGGTATCCCATTGCCTGTAATGATTTCTTACCTGTCATCAAGAACTTGGTTTGCAATAAATGGCAACAGCAATGGGATAGTCAAGATGGCAATAAAATGCGAGAGATAACAAATGACTTATCTCCTTGGAGGTATAATATGATGCCCCGAAAATGGGAGACGTCTCTTTGTCGTCTCCGTATTGGTCACACTCGGTTGACACACGAGTTTCTGCTGAAGGGCCAACACCAACTGTATTGTGATGACTGCTTAGTACCTCTAACAGTAAGGCATTTGCTGACCGAATGCCCCAATTATAACAACTTGCGGAATAGATATTTGTTTGAGGCTCGAGGTGAGGGTGGCAGGTTCATCCTTGCCAAGATTCTTGGAAATGATGTGTCCTACCATGCAAGTGGCATTTTTAGATTTATTTCAGAAGCAGGTCTTCTGAAAAATATTTAACTTTTATTACATTCAACTTTTATGATTTTAATTGAATACTCTTTTATTTTTTATTTTATTTTATCTTTTATTTTTGTATACATAAATTAAATGTTACCGGCGTCAATGACCTCAGATGTCAGGATGCCTGAAAACTTTAAATCAATCAATCAATCCAAGTGTCTGTTTCCGGAGGAGTTGATTAAGGGGATGGCTGCCTCTCTTATCCAGAAGGATACTCATGACCTCATGGCTTCTTCTGCACGTAAGGCTAAAACCTTACCTTCCGTGCCTAGACCCTTCCGCCCTACAGCAGTTGATACACCTGCTTCTAGGTTCATCCCGCCCTTTCGTGGCAGAACCTCCAGCAGAGGAGGTACCCGTGCAGACAGTCACCGTGGCAAGTCCAAGAAGGGTTCCAAGTCCGCAAAAGGCAAGTTTTGACTGCCTTTCTCTCCAGACAGCAGTAGGAGCCAGACTCAAGACCTTCTGGCAAGCTTGGGAGAGCAGAGGTGCAGACGCTCAGTCTGTGAAGTGGCTAAGGGAGGGATACAGAATTCCGTTCTGCCTCAATCCCCCTCTAGCTACATCTCCCATCAACCTCTCTCCCAACTACAAGGAGAAGGACAAGAGGCTAGCGTTGCAACAAGAGGTGTCGCTCTTGCTACAGAAGGAAGCAGTGGTCATAGTCCGGGATCATCAATCCCCGGGCTTTTACAACCGTCTCTTCCTGGTAGCCAAGAAGACAGGAGGTTGGAGACCGGTGCTGGACGTCAGTGCTCTCAATGCTTATGTCACCAAGCAGACGTTCACGATGGAGACGACGAAGTCGGTCCTAGCAGCGGTCAGGCAGGAGGACTGGATGGTCTCGTTAGACCTGAAAGACGCATACTTTCACGTCCCCATCCATTCAGACTCCCAACCTTTCCTAAGATTCGTCTTTGGAAAGGTTGTGTACCAGTTCCAAGCCCTGTGCTTTGGCCTAAGCACGGCACCTCTTGTGTTTACGAGACTGATGAGGAATATTGCGAAATTCCTTCACTTGGCAGACATCAGAGCCTCCCTCTATTTAGACGACTGGCTTTTAAGAGCTCCCACAAGTCGTCGCTGTCTGGAGAATCTCAGATGGACTATGGATCTGACCAAGGAACTGGGCCTCCTGGTCAATTTAGAGAAGTCCCAGCTCGTCCCATCCCAGACCATTGTTTACCTGGGTATGGAGATTCAGAGTCGAGCTTTTCGGGCTTTTCCGTCGGCCCCAAGGATCAACCAAGCCCTAGAGTGCATCCAGAGCATGCTGAGAAGTAACCGATGCTCAGTCAGGCAGTGGATGAGTCTAACAGGGACACTTTCATCGCTGGCCCTGTTCATCGAGTTAGGGAGACTCCACCTCCGCCCCCTTCAGTATCATCTAGCTGCTCACTGGATAAAGGACATGACGCTAGAGACGGTCTCAGTTCCTGTTTCCGAAGAGATGAGGTCTACTCTAACGTGGTGGAAGAACAGCATTCTTCTCAAGGAAGGTCTATCTTTAGCTGTTCAGACCCCCGACCACCGTCTCTTCTCGGACGCATCAGACTCGGGCTGGGGTGCGACATTGGACGGACAGGAATGCTCGGGAACATGGAATCAGGAGCAAAGGACACTTCACATCAATTGCAAGGAGTTGTTGGCGGTTCATCTGGCCTTGATAAACTTCAAGTCCCTCCAGCTAAACAAGGTGGTGGAGGTGAACTCCGACAACACCACAGCCTTGGCTTACATCTCCAAGCAGGGGGGGACTCATTCGAGGAAGTTGTTCGAGATCGCAAGGGACCTCCTCATTTGGTCAAAAGATCGAAAGCTCACGCTGGTAACGAGGTTCATTCAGGGCGATATGAATGTCATGGCAGATCGCCTCAGCCGGAAGGGTCAAGTCATCCCCACAGAGTGGACCCTTCACAAGAATGTTTGCAGCAGACTTTGGGCCCTGTGGGGTCAGCCAACCATAGATCTGTTCGCTACCTCGATGACCAAGAGGCTCCCATTGTATTGTTCTCCGATTCCAGACCCAGCAGCAGTTCACGTGGATGCCTTTCTGCTGGATTGGTCCCATCTCGACCTGTGTGCATTCCCGCCGTTCAAGATTGTCAACAGGGTACTTCAGAAGTTCGCCTCTCACAAAGGGACACGGCTGACGTTGGTTGCTCCCCTCTGGCCCGCGAGAGAATGGTTCACAGAGGTACTGCAATGGCTGGTCGACGTTCCCAGGACTCTTCCTCTAAGAGTGGACCTTCTGCGTCAACCTCACGTAAAGAAGGTACACCCAAGCCTCCACGCTCTTCGTCTGACTGCCTTCAGACTATCGAAAGACTCTCAAGAGCTAGAGGCTTTTCGAAGGAGGCAGCCAGAGCGATTGCCAGAGCAAGGAGGACATCCACTCTCAGAGTCTATCAGTCTAAAGGGGAAGTCTTCCGAAACTGGTGCAAGGCCAATGCAGTTTCCTCAACCAGTACCACTGTAACCCAGATTGCTGACTTCCTGTTACATCTAAGGAACGTTAGATCCCTATCAGCTCCTACGATCAAGGGTTACAGAAGTATGTTGGCAGCGGTTTTCCGCCACAGAGGCTTGGATCTTTCCACCAACAAAGATCTACAGGACCTCCTTAGGTCTTTTGAGACCTCAAAGGAACGTCGGTTGTCCACTCCAGGCTGGAATCTAGACGTGGTCCTAAGGTTCCTTATGTCATCCAGATTTGAACCGCTCCAATCAGCCTCTTTTAAGGACCTCACATTAAAAACTCTTTTCCTCGTATGCCTAGCAACAGCTAAAAGAGTAAGTGAGATCCACGCCTTCAGCAGGAACATAGGTTTCACATCGGAAACGGCTACATGTTCCTTGCAGCTCGGTTTTTTGGCTAAAAACGAGCTTCCTTCACGTCCTTGGCCTAAATCGTTCGAGATCCCTAGCCTGTCCAACTTGGTGGGGAACGAACTGGAGAGAGTACTTTGCCCAGTCAGAGCTCTTAGGTACTATCTAAGAAGGTCAAAACCTTTACGAGGACAATCAGAAGCCTTATGGTGTGCTGTCAAGAAGCCTTCGCTACCAATGTCTAAGAACGCAGTTTCTTACTACATCAGGCTTCTGATTAGAGAAGCTCATTCTCATCTGAAGGAAGAAGACCTTGCTTTGCTGAAGGTAAGGACACATGAAGTGAGAGCTGTGGCTACTTCAGTGGCCTTCAAACAGAACCGTTCTCTGCAGAGTGTTATGGATGCAACCTATTGGAGAAGCAAGTCAGTGTTCGCATCATTCTATCTCAAAGATGTCCAGTCTCTTTACGAGAACTGCTACACCCTGGGACCATTCGTAGCAGCGAGTGCAGTAGTAGGTGAGGGCTCAGCCACTACATTCCCATAATCCCATAACCTTTTTAACCTTTCTCTTGAATACTTTTTATTGTTGTTTTGGGTTGTACGGTCGGCTAAGAAGCCTTCCGCATCCTGGTTGATTTGGCGGGTGGTCAATTCTTTCTTGAGAAGCGCCTAGGTTAGAGGTTGTGATGAGGTCCTTTAGTATGGGTTGCAGCCCTTTATACTTTAGCACCTAAGAGTCGTTCAGCATCCTAAGAGGACCGCTACGCTCAGTAAGGAAGACGTACTTAATAAAGGCAGAGTAATGGTTCAAGTCGACTTCCTTACCAGGTACTTATTTATTTTATATTTGTTATTTTGAATAACTAATAAAATGAAACACGGGATACTTAGCTTCTTTGTTAACATGTATGCTGGTCTCCACCCACCACCCTGGGTGTGAATCAGCTACATGATCATCGGGTAAGATTAATATTGAAAAATGTTATTTTCATTAGTAAAATAAATTTTTGAATATACTTACCCGATGATCATGATTTAAAGGACCCGCCCTTCCTCCCCATAGAGAACCAGTGGACCGAGGAGAAAATTGAGGTCTTGTTGACAAGAAGTACTTGAGTACCTGACCACAGATGGCGCTGTTGAGCACACCCCCACCTGGATAGCGATCGCTGGCGTATCCCGACCGTAGATTTCTGTCGGGCAACGGAGTTGACAGCTACATGATCATCGGGTAAGTATATTCAAAAATTTATTTTACTAATGAAAATAACATTTTATTACAGTTCTCCGCCTTCCCCCCCCTTCCCGTAAGTGTCAGTGGGGGAGGAGGGCGCATTCCTGGTGTGTAATTCTTATGTTCTTTTCCCTCGGGGTTCCTCTTCGGAGTTCCCCCGGGGGAATGAATGTTAACTAATTATTTATTTTATTTTCACAGTTAGCTATCTAGTTTTTTGTTTGCCTAATGCGCCAACGAAGCAGAGCTGTCCTGTTTGGGCCTGGGGAGTCTGCTGTTGCCGCCTCCTCTCTGGGACTTTGTCATGGGCGTGTTCCTTTCTCCTAGAAGTTCTCCCGTGACAGCTGTCAGCTCCTTAGTTCATTTAGAGCGCTCAGGAGGCTCGCCTCCATGGGTGGGTAACTTCCCTTCCGAGGGAGGTTCCCATCCCAGGTATGAGTTTTTTCCCCTTCAAGGGGGAGGAACTTCTCTTACCTTAATAGTTCCTGGTTGGTTTCCTGGTCCTCGGGCGATTATGCTCTTGGTGCTGAGCAACCGCTTTTGTAACCATGCTCAGGGGGCTGAGCGGTTGCAAGGCCGGACCGTGGAATTTGTGCAACTATGCTCTTGGTGCTGAGCGGTCGCACCTGCAGCTACGCTCAAGGGGCTGAGCAGCTGCAGGAGCTCCTCTTCGGAGGGTTGCTCTTTATAGGTCAGCTTGCTGATCCAACGGCCCTAAGGGACGCCTTCATCAGTTCTTCTTGTCTCTGCTACGAAGTGTTCACCTCTCTCGTTTGCGAGAGAGGACACTCATAGAGACTCCTCTTCGGAGGACTCCTCCTGCTGTTGTTGCTGATGTTGCTGAAGGCTCAGTTCCCCCCCTCCGAACATCCTTCGAGGGGGCAGCTGAGTCTAACGGTCTCTCCTGCGAGTGCCTCTCCCCCTCGGGAGCGTTTACTAACAGAGACTCCTCTTCGGAGGACTGATGATGGTGCTCCTGTCCGTGGTCGTCTTCATCTTCAGCCCCACAGAGGATCCTCCTCGACGAGAACAGACCGTTGCAGCTGCTTCGCTAGACCTTTCGGCAGATCGTTCGCGATCTCCGACACCTGCCAGACCTTCTTGTCTTCCATCTCCGTTCCTGGACGCAGATGCGCAGTGGGCGCCACTTCACCCCATTTTCCAACGGGCTCCGGTCCCTTCGGGGCAAAGGGCTTATCTCACAATGTGAGTAAGTCCCTTTAGTGCCAGGTTTTTACCTGTGCAACCTTGTTCTCCTGCACGCTCGCGCGCAGTAGTTCACAAACGCTCTCCTGCTGTGGACCAGACTTCTGCTGAATCAACACTCCAGCGATCTCCTATAGCTGAGTCTCGCCGTAGATCTCCTGATCGTCAGCGCGCCCTTTTCTGCTGTGCGCAATGCGCGCCAACTTCCGCCCTCGCGCCCACGATCTGCGGATCTGGGCGCAGGCAAGGAGATTATTTCCTCGCTGAACTCCCACGTTTGCCTGCTCGCCAGCGCACATCTGCGCGCCCTTTCCTGATGTGCGCAATGCGCGTCAACGTTTGCCCACGCGCCCACGATCTCCGGATCTGGGCACAAGCAAGGAGTTTATTCCTTCGCCTCCACGCCGAAGATCTCCTGCGCTCCCTCAGAGCTCACCATCTCCGGTGCGCACTTCCAGACTTGAACGAGTCTCTGCGCGCCCGCGAGAAGTCTCCTGTGCCCGCCCACGAGCGTTCGCCCTTGCGCGCAACCTCACCATCTGGTTCTGCACCCTCGCTGCTATCTTCTGGCCGCGCAACTGCGCGCCAACGATCTCCCCGGTTCCTGCCTCGTCGCGCGCAGTTCAAGAGGTTCCTACGCTAGCACCCTTCTGGAGTTTCATGCGAAACGCGCCCACGCGCAGTTCCAGTCCTAGCGCTCACGCACTCGCCAACGCGCCAGCACGCTTCCACATCACAGCGCGCCGCCCAGGAGGCGCCTAAGCTAGCGCACAGGTGCTCACAGGCACCCCAGGGCTCTCCTTACGCGCCAGTGATCTCCTAAGCGCCCGCGCGAGTCTTCGCCTGCACGCAAGCGTTTTTCAACGCGCCAACGCGCCCACGCTTCAGTTCGCTGTAGGTCTCCTACGCGCCCACGCGTTAACTCTCCTGTACGAGATCGGTCGCTTCGCGCCATCGCTCGCCAACGCGCCATCGCTCGCCAACGCGCCATCGCTCGCCAACGCGCCATCGCTCGCCAACGCGCCATCGCTCGCCAACGCGCCATCGCCTGCCAACGAGCCATCGCGCGCAAAAACACGCCATCGCTCGTCAGCGCGCCATCGGTCTCCCGGCTGCTAGCGCTCGCCATTACAACCGCGCGCCTGTGCGCATGCGCTCCCACGTTCGCCCGTGCGCGAACCAACGAGTTTACCACGGCGCGAGCGCCTGCGCGATTTCGTCCGCGATTCCCGTCGGGTTTCGCAACACGGGCAACCTGGCGAGTCTTCTGGAGCGCGTACTTCCAGATCATCGTCATCACGATCTCCACCCCGTAAACGCAGAGCAGCTCACGTGCAGGAGCAGGAAGAAGCTTCAGAGAGGTCTGGGCAACATTCTTCTCCTTCTTTTCAGGCAGGCCCCATCATCTCTACTCCTCAGGATCACCCGATCCCCTTCCCTCCAGCGGGAGTCGCTGACACTGCGGCTGTCAGCCGTCAGCAGAGGAGGTACTTCGAGATTATTGGGGAGCCTGGTTTAGCTCTGCCCCTCCACCATTCCGGGAAAGGGCTGACCAGGGAAATTTCTCTCGAGAAACTCTCCGCCCGGCAGGTGACATTCTCGGCTTCGGAGATCTTGAGCCAGGTGAAGGCCGCAAAGTGCGCCATGCAGGCCACTTCGTGGCTGGTCATCTGGCTTGGATCTCTGGACATCCTGTTGCAATCCGAGGACTTGTCCAAGGAGAGCACCAGGAAGACCATGGAAACTTTCCTCCTCTCGGGCACGAGCACCATCGATTTCCGGCTCACCAAGTTTCGAACTTGTGGGCAAACTCGATGTTGAAGCATTGGGATGCAGTGACCGAGAGGTTCGTTCCCAACCGTGGATGTCGGCAAGCTCAGACATTCTTCCATCCTTGGAAAGAGCTTGTTTGAGCCCAAGGACGTGGGACGGACAGCTGAGAGGTAGAGGAAATCGAATCACGATTCGCCCCTCCTAAAGGCGCTTACATCCAGATCCTACAAGCCTCCAGCGCCTCAACAACAACAGCCTCGTCAGCCTAGGACATCGGAACCGGCTCCGGCGGCAAAGACAAAGGTGTCTAAACAGCAGCCCCCTCCTGTCAGGGACAAGGAGGACGCGAAGTCCTCCTGGGGAGGCAATGATCCTAGAGGGAGCGGCCGAGGCCGCAAACGCTAGGATTGGCAACCCCCCTGCCCCCCAGTAGGGGGATGCCTAAAGTTGTGCGTTCAGGTGGCAGCAACTCGGGGCCGATTCCTGCACGATCTCCGTGATCAGCCACGGATATCGCGTCCTGTTCATAACATCTCTACCTCCCCTGACAGCGAATCCAGTGTTGCTGAGCTCCTATGCCATGGGATCGGCAAAGGGGCTTAGTTCAGCGTGGAACAGCAGGGTCGATCAGACTTGTAGTGAGACCACAAGACTTCAGGTGCACTCTGGATCTGAAGTACGGGTTGTTCCAGATCCCAATCCATCCGTCTTCCAGGAAGTACTTGAAATTCAGCCTAGACAACAAGGTCTACCAGTTTAAGGTGCTGTGTTTCGAACTCTCCACAGCACCGCAGGTGTTCACCAGAATGTTCACCCTGATATCTTCGTGGCCACACAGGATCGGCATCAGTCCCCTTCGCTATCTGGATGACTGGCTAACCCCGGCAGTCTCGGAATCGACCCTTCTTCGACTCCGAGACAAGCCTCTGAGACTTTGCCAAGATCTAGGGATCATGGCAAATCTCGAGAAGTCTTCTCTCCTTCCATCCCAACAACTGGGATATTTAGGCATGATATTAGACACCAATCTCCCAAAGCCTTCCCATCAGACGACAGGATAGCAAGGCTGTGGACAGTCGCAGAACCTTTCCTCAGACGTGGAGAGCTTCCAGCCCAATCTTGGTTACGTCTCCTAGGTCACCTTTCCTCCCTGACCCGTCTAGTTCCAAACGGCCGCCTCAGGATGAGATCCCTGCAATGGCGGCTCAAGTCCCGGTGGAAACTAGGCAACGATTCCCCGGACACTCTGGTCCCTATGGGACCTGCGGAACGAATGGACCCGCAGTGGTGGTTGACCTACGGGAACCTTTGAAAGGGAGTGGATCTTCTCGTCTTTCCCCCGCATTTGATGCTGTTCTCGGACGCGTCAAAAGAAGGGGGGGGGGCACGTTCTGAACCAAAGGATCTCAGGCCTATGGTCAGAATCAGAAGGTTCCTCCACATCAATCTGCTAGGAATGAAGGCCGTATATCTGGCCCTTCATCAGTTCCAAGAATCCCTGGCGGGTCGCTCCGTGAGCGACAACACCGCTGTAGTGGCTTATTTCAACAAGCAGAGAGGTACCTTTTCATAACAGCTCTCCCATCTTGCAGTAGAGATACTGAGAGGAACCGATTCCACTCAATACCACTATCGGCTCGCTTCATTCCGGGCAAAGGAATGTGCTCTCCGACAGTCTGAGCAGAGCCTCGCAGATAGTGGGTACCGAGTGGTCTTTGGACCCTCTAGTAGCCAACAAAGTCCTGATTTTGTGGACCTGTTCACGACAGCCTTGAACTTCAAGCTGCCGCTGTACTACTCCCTAGTCCCAAACCCCAAGGCACTCTGACAAGATGCCTTCCTACAACGGTGGGACACCATCGACGTCTACGCCTTCCCAACGTTCTGTCTGGTGAGAAGGGTGCTCAACAAGACCAGACTATCGGTCAACCTGTTGATGACTCTGATAGCTCCGCTACGGCATCATGCAGGGTGGTTCCCGGACCTTCTGCATCCCCTGACGGAACTCCCGAGAGAGCTTCCCCCACGACACGAGCTACTCAAGCAACCACACTGCAACATCTACAGTACCACAAAGCCGTAGCATCGCTTCGGCTTCACGCCTGGAGACTATCCAGCATCCTCTCACAGAAAGAGGCGTTCCGCAACAAGTTGCGGAGCGGATGTCTGGACACCTGCGCAAGTCATCCGCAGGGGTCTACCAGGCGAAGTGGAGAGTCTTCTGTGGATTGGTGTCGTGGGAGAGGTATCTCTCCCCTTGATGCCACTATTCCAGCAATAGCGGAATTATTGTATAGCTGCTGGAGGAAATGCGCATTTCGCTCTCGGCGGTGAAAGCCTGTCGCTCAGCCTTAAGCCTGGCCTTCAGGCTGAAAGGAATAGACATTTCCTCCTCGCTGGATCTTTCTTCGCTCATACGAAGCTACGAACTTACCTGCCCCCAGTCGGAAGTGAGACCTTCTCTATGGAACATGGTTCGGGTTCTTAGGGCTCTCAAGAGACCTCCTTGCGAACCTTCACGCCAGGCTTCTGATCGTCTCCTGATTTGGAAGACGGTGCTCCTGTTTGCTCTGGCCTCGGCCAAGCGTGCCAGCGAACTTCATGGTCTCTCGTACGACGTCGCCCATTTAAGAGGAGAGGGGGAGGTAACGTTCAGGTTCGTCCCTGAGTTGGTTACTAGACTCAAAATCTTGAAGTCTCAGACCTTTGGTTCGACTCCTTCGGGATTTCGAGTCTCCGTTCTGTAACAGATGACCCAGACCATCTCCTACTATGCCCAGTAAGGAGTCAGAGGTGTTATCTTAAAGAACAGCTGCAGTTGGTCCTCACGTGCAAGCCCTGTTTGGGAGCATAGGAAGAACGGAGAGGAGGGTCACCAAGAATACCTTTTCAGCCTGGATTCGAAGGGGCATCCATTACGCCCTAAATCCAGACCCTCCTCCGTCACGTCGCCTTAGAGCACACAACGTCAGAGGCATCACAACGTCCCTGGCCTTCGAGAGGAACTACTCTGTGACGCAGGTGCTACAAGCTGGAGTCTGGAAGCGTCAAACGACCATCACAGCCCACTTCCTGCAGGTCGTGACCCACAGGAGCTTCGATACGTTTTCTATCGGCCCTGTGGTGGCTACACAACAGCTGGTTTAACCTCAGGCTCCTTAATGGACAGGTAGCAGAAGGTTGAGGGCATTGTTACCCGGTTTTAGACTGCATGAATGAAAGAAGTATGTCTGGCCCTTACTTCTTTCTTCATCCTCTCCTCTCTTGGGGAAAGCAGCATCCTGGGTTCTCTTTATAGTTGACCTCAAACCTCTGCAGGTAAACCATGCTTCCTTGTGTTCCTAGTATTAAGTTAATACTGTCGCGTCCCCCATACCCTGACGAGGTGGTATTGGGAACGTCCTAGCCTAGAATTCCAGCTAAAGGACTTCAGGTCGACTTCCTAGGACAAGTCACACTTCTTCCTTCCACACACGAGCTTATGTAGGCCGCACGTTCCTTGCGGAGCAAGGAACTTGCGAGGTGCAGGGACTCTTTTTCTTGAGTGCTGCTCATTCGGATTCTGAGCCCCCGGGCAAAGCCAAAGCTAGTAAGGCTGGGACTTTCCATCCTTCCTAAGGGGTAAGTCACCCCATGTAAATAGCGTGGTTTGTATTTCGGTTACGGAACAAATGACAAATTCGGAGATAATTTGTATTTTTCCTAACCATACAAACCTTAGCTATTTACTCATATTTGCCCGCCAGCCCTGTTCCCCAAGGCAAGTCCTACCTCTAAGCGAAGTGAATCAGTTCACCGGTGTGTGAGGGGGGAGGGGTAGCTAGCTACCACTCTCCTACCCCCTCGCTAGCTAGCGAGAGGGTAGTTAACCCTCGTTAAAAATCTAATGGCTCGCCATTTCAGCTACGCCGAAAGTAATACCCCATGTAAATAGCTAAGGTTTGTATGGTTAGGAAAAATACAAATTATCTCCGAATTTGTCATTTTAGTGAAAAGTGATTCATGCCGATGATATGGAAATTAATCAAAGATTACCTAGCTACTGTACATAAATTATGATTTGAAATAGGTCACCTTTATTTAAGGTTCTTAATAGTTTACCAGCATCATTAATAATGAATGGTAGATTTATTAGGTCTGGTAAAGGTGTATGATTTTAATTTTTTACACCAGAAATTAAGACTGATTAAGTTTTGTACTTATGCTTCTAAATATGATATACCACAATACTGTAGCTAAAATTATTATTATTCTTTCCAAATAGGTAATCCAAGTGGTTTTCAGTATAGAAAAGTTATAGTAATCTCATTGTAGTGATTTCATCCAACCTTAAACTTGGTCTTGTTCCTGCATGTCATACAAATCCTTGTCCTTTAATTGGGGATATCATTTCAGCACAAGCTGGTATTTTCTGTTAAAATTGGATAACAAGCAGTTATCCGACTGGATATGGAGTGGGTCGAGAAGCCCCGCCCCCTTTCCAGTTGTAGAAATCTCACTTTCGTTTCAGCCACTGTTGTGTATGGATGTGTAGACAGCTCCTGGAAAATAAACTGTCTAATTTCTTTCTCTATTATAGGAAGTGAATGATCATTTGTGATGAAGTGGTAGCAAGAAGTTTGTGTTTGGCAGGAGAAAGGAGAACGTTGCATACGGTTTATGGCTAAACTGGCTGTTGATCATCACTCCCTCTGAGAATATGTAGAGCACATGACTGTTGGTAGTCATCCCCGTGCTCTAAGTGTAGGTCATGGCTTCCAGTGCAGTGGCAAGCGTACGCCCTGAAGTGGAAGAAACGTGCGAAGTGTTTGTTGGGGTTGGTCTGGGCGACGCCCAAGAAGACTCCAGGGAAATCTTATACTGCTACTGTCTCCCTGTGGATGCTATAGCTGCTGTCGCGCCTGTGCATACATCCCTGGATCGGTCCCCAAAGAGTACATTGCAGGTGTAAAGAAGACTCTGATCTACATCAGTTGAGTTTTCAGGTTTTGCTGGTGTGTGGGGAACTCCTGGTGTTCATCCCTCCCCTTCGAAGGCTGGAGAAGCTTTGACTTTGTTCTTAGGAAGGCTTAGTCTTACTTTGGGCTCGTAGTTAGGCCCTCCACGACTTTTTTGAGGGAGTTGGTAGCAAAGGCCACCTCTCTCCCATTGAGATACTACCATTAGAGCGTTATTGGGGCCTTTGACTGGTCAGACAGTACTCCATAGGATCTTTCTCTTTAGTTATGGTTCACTTTCCCATTGCTTACAAATACACCAAATATTTTGGCCTATTCTTTACATATTCTACTCTGTCGTCATACACCTGACAACACAGAGATTACTAAACAATTCTTCACACAAGGGGTTAACTACTGCACTGTAATTGTTCAGTGGCTACTTTCCTCTTGGGAAGGATAGAAGAGACTCTTTAGCTATGGTAAGCAGCTCTTTTAGAAGGACACTCAAAAATCAAACCCTTGTTCTCTAGTTTTGGGTAGTGCCATAGCCTCTACCATGGTCTTCCACTGTCTTGGGTTAGAGTTCTCTTGCCTGAGGGTACAAAGGTTACACTCGGGCACACTATTCTATCTAATTTCTCTTCCTCTTGTTTGTTAAAGTTTTTATAGTTTATATAGGAAATATTTATTTTAATGTTACTGTTTTTGAAATATTTAATTTTTCCTTGTTTCCTATCTTCACTGAGCTATTTTCCCTGTTGGGGCCCTTGGGCTTAAAGCACCCTGTTTTCCCAACTATGGTTGTAGCTTAGCAAGTAATAATAATAATAATGATAATAATATGATGATGATAATAATGATAATGATAATAATAATAGTGGTTAAGTCTGCTAAGGTAGCCTCCAACCTGGCAACAGGTAAGGTGTCAGGTTCGGGAGCCATGGTCTTGAAAGGTAAAGGTGAGGGCTAAAGGAAAAGGTAAGAAGTGTTGTGTTACCCCTATCCCTTGCGTTACCCTGAGCCAGTGCTTGTGATTCCCATC
This sequence comes from Palaemon carinicauda, assembly GCF_036898095.1. Taxonomy (NCBI): domain Eukaryota; kingdom Metazoa; phylum Arthropoda; class Malacostraca; order Decapoda; family Palaemonidae; genus Palaemon; species Palaemon carinicauda. Next base: position 43,608,934 of record NC_090764.1, read on the forward strand.
CCTTCCCTTGTGTCTGTTGCCTCGACCCTTATGCCAGGGAGTTCTGGGCCTGTTCCTTCTCTCTCAGTGTCATTGGTTAGGCCTCCAACCCCGCTTATTGCAGGGTTGCATTTCCTTTGGAGTGTTCCTGCTCGGCCCCCTGTGACAGTGTATCCCATTGTTGTGGCTCCTCTTGGATGAACCTGTCTTGTTTTCCCCTTCTGAAGAGCATTGTCATCGACGGTTGCTCAGACCTTGACCTCTCTTCTTGCAGAGCCAGGAGCAAGAGTTAAAAAGAGGAAGAAACATGCAAGTTGTTTCTTTTCCTACTCCCTCTCTTTGTCCTCTGACTCTTGATTCCAACTCTTCCTCCCAGATGAAGAAGAGGAGGACAAAGAAGTTCAGGAAGGCCATCCATAGTTGTAGGAATAGGGCCTCTTGTGACACCACCTCTCTCTTATGGGGGTGTTGGATGATACCTGAGTTGTTTAGGCTGGTACCATGTGATCCGGCTGGCCCTGTGCCATGGCCCGGGTTTGTTCCTGGCAGTCCCTGTTTTCCCAGCTACCCAGGTAAGTCGGTTGTGAGATAAGTCTATTGTCCCATACACTTCCAAAATTGATGGTGGAGCTTCAGGGACCTCCATATGCAACACTGGATGCCTGCTCATTCGTAAGTACAATGGCCTATTGGAGGCTAGCTTAGCACCTCCTTCAGGGAGGACTTTGGTTATTAATTGGCATTTTGGTGCCCCTCAAGGTTTGAAGTCCTTTAATGACCACGCTAAAAGGATATCCTTAATTAAAGGACTCAGGTTTGTATGGCTTGGAAAAATACAGCTTACTTAAAAAATGTGCAATGTTTGTTGCCCATCTACTGGATCATCAAGAGTAAGTCTAACATCAGTGTAGATTCTGATGGTTTCTTTATATGGAAAAGTTGAAATTTCTCAGAGCTGTACAGGTGTTCAGTTTTGCACTAGTCACAGAATTTTGATGGTCCACATGTTCCAGTGGTTCTTTGTAATCAGACATTCTGCAGGTGCTTGGTGTAGAGCTACTGCTTGGTACCTCTTCTTTAGTTTTTATGTTCCCATAACAGTTGCATGTTCTTATATGTTTGTTGTAAAATTGGTCCTCCATATCTATGGATATTACATTTTGAGAGTCGAGGTGTGTAAACTGTCTTGGAAATAGCCACTTCTTCAGATTTGGTAGAATAATAAGCTTCCAAGCTTACCTCAATTGGTTTACTAAGTTATTTCTCATCCGTACGGTATGGAAAGTTTGAAAAGGTGATACTTTCTCACTTTTATTGTCTGCCTCAGAGTTTTTTACGTAATGTACTCTTCTTCCTTTACCACAGGATGAGCTGAGTTAAAATAAACTAATTTCTCGGTATGTTAACCATTCGAAAAGGGGGCTGCTGTAAGTGGGTGTAGAGGACTCATTTTGACTGTAGATGTAATATTGCCTATATTTAAGCCACTTGAGTTAACTAGTAATGAGCTAGTGGCCAAGCGTGCAAGCGAACAGTGTAAACTGTCATCTGATACATGATGAAAATGATTGACTTTTGTTGAAACTTTCTTCACTTAATCATAATTTAGGGGAATCACATGATATGTCATGCCATTTACCTAAGTGATATTGTATGAGATTATTTAAGAGCACTTCCATTAGCAAGTGGAGGTATATTAGAATCTACACTCTCAGTCTTCTGTCTCTCATTTTAATTGTCTTATAGAGCAACTAGGACTGTGGTATTATGAAGGTTTAGCAGCAGAAGGTAATGAAGTACAGTATTTAAAGAATTTGAGGCTATGCTTCAGGTTTTTGAATCTGTAGTGTGCAGTGAACTTTCAGTACCGTAACTGAAGGAAACTCTGTTGATATTATATTGATATACTGTAGGTATTATGTTATGTTAGGCAATGGAGAGGGGGGAACCAGACTTACTTCTTTTAAAGGAGGGTTCATTGTACTTCTAAATTTTAACAAAGAAAGCAAGTGATGTCACAAGCGCGTGAAGTGCATCCCAATAAAAAATGGCTTAATTTTCAAATTGTCCAAAGGTGGAGGCTTGTCATTATTGACGTCATCCTCGCTGTAATCAACTAGCCTAGTCTTCCCTGGCTTTTCTCCTGAACTAACGGCAAGTTTCCTTTTATACTTTGAACTGTTAACTTGATCTGCAATAATTGAAAAATAGTTTTCTATGAGTGATTCAGTGAGTGAAACACACACTTCACAAGTTATTTAAACCATAGTATTGTCCCTGGTATGATACCCAAGGGAAATGCTGATCATAATCTCCCAGAAACAATTCCCATGTGCATTCCTTGCAGTAATTGCTAACAAAACCAGGGAAAGACATCCTATTGCACTGTAAGCAAACAATGTGATTTCAGTTGATATGACTAAGAAACTGAAGGGGACAAAGAATATCTGGTGCGGCAGCTCTGGTGTTCTTACCACTTAGCACTAGAAGGTTCCATTCTTTTTTTAAGGCATGGATTTATTTATGGAAAGGAAAATGGGAAATCAAAAACAAATTATCGGTAAATGACTATTAAACCGAACTTCTTGAGAAGAAGCAATATGAACATCAGAGGAGGTTCATAGAAATAAATGACTAATTAACTAACAGGTACTTATACATTTCCTGGAACTTCCTCATAGATGAAAATTACCTTTCCCATTCATTTCACCTTACCTCACAATAGATGAGCAGGTGAAACCCCTGATTCTTGGAGTTAAGAAGTATATATTATAGATGTCATGTAGAATCATAGATGTCCTATGCATATACTGTACAGTAAACTTAACTTCCATCCTTCTAAATGAAAAATGTATTATTAGCCATATAGAAAAGATTCTATTTGAAATTAGTGGTAATAATACAACAAATATGTTTTACAATGTTAAAATGATACTACAGGTACTAACAAAAGCCAACAGGAAATTACATGTACAGCACAATAGTAACCCCAAAAAGTGTCAGAATAATGTTATCCACTCAACGGGATATACACATTTACTTAGGGGGCTGGCCGGCTAATGTTGATTTTTAATGACAGGAGTTTGACATTCATACCACTTAATAAGGTGACTTAGGACATCTCCAAACTGCATAGGAGTTTTGCCTCTGACCTTCGGTTTTGTGACGCCAGGGCAATTTATCCTGAAAATTAGTGTTTTTCAAATTCTAACTCCTCCCTTGATAATTATTACTACCCTGTATAAGACCTGATATCATACATATACCAAGGCACTTCCGGGATAGTCGACATCAAACAAATAAAAAAAAAGGGGGACCATTCCTCTCTACGTTCCTTCCAGTCTGCAAAGGGACTCAACCGAGTTCAGCTGGTACTGCTAGGGTGCCACAGCCCACCCTCCCCCGTTATCCACCACAGATGAAGCTTCATAACGCTGAATCCCCTACTGCTGCTACTTCCACGGTCATCCAAGGCGACCGGAGGAAGCAGCAGGGCCTACCGGAACTGTGTCACAATCGCTCGCCATTCATTCCTTTTTCTAGCATGCTCTCTTGCCTCTCTCACATCTATCCTCCTATCACCCAGAGCTTTCTTCACTCCATCCATCCACCCAAACCTTGGCCTTCCTCTTGAACTTCTCCCATCAACTCTTGCATTCATCACCTTCTTTAGCAGACAGCCATTTTCCATTCTCTCAACATGGCCAAATCACCTTAACACCTTCATATCCACTCTAGCTGCTAACTCATTTCTTACACCCGTTCTCACCCTCACTACTTCGTTCCTAACCCTATCTACTCGAGATACACCTGCTATACTCCTTAGACACTTCATCTCAAACACATTCAATTTCTGTCTCTCCTTCACTTTCATTCCCCACAACTCCGATCCATACATCACAGTTGGTACAATCACTTTCTCATACAGAACTCTCTTTACATTCATGCCCAACCCTCTATTCTTTACCACTCCCTTCACTGCCCCCAACACTTTGCATCCTTCATTCACACTCTGATGTACATCTGCTTCCACTCCACCATTTGCTATAACAACAGACCCCAAGTACTTAAACTAAGCCACCTCGTCAAGTAACTCTCCATTCATCATGACATCTAACCTCGCACCACCTTCCCTTCTCGTACATCTCATAACCTCACTCTTATCCACATTAACTCTCAACTTCCTTCTCTCACATACCCTTCCAAATTCTGTCACTAATCAGCCAAGCTTTTCTTCCGCATCTGCAACCAGTACAGTATCATCAGCTAACAACAACTGATTTACCTCCCATTCATGATCATTCTCATCTACCAGTTTCAATCCTCGTCCAAGCACTCGAGCATTCACCTCTCTCACCACTCCATCAACATACAAGTTAAACATCCATGGCGACATCACACATCCCTGTCTCAGCCCCGCTCTCACCGGAAACCAATCGCTCAACTTCATTTCCTATCCTAACACATGGTATCGACCTCCAATAATATGAAGTTTTTTCTAAAAGTAATTTTTATGCCAAATATGCTTTTTTTTCATTATGGTAAAAAAATAAACCCTAAAAATTAGGCAAAAAAATTAAGAAAACAAATATGAAACAAAAATTGGAAAAAAGGGCTTCATTTCATTGTTTTATAATGTATTTCTAAGTTATATACCAAATTTCAAATCTGTATCTTTAAAACTAAGGGAGACTATTGAATTTGAAGGTCAATATGTATATTTTTGAGATACGGCATTTAAAGTTTTTCTTTGAAATGATAAAATTCTTGCCAAAAACCAGAAAAACAAACGTAAAAATTAGTGAATGTCAGAGGGTGTTCAAAGTTTTTCTTTGTATTTTTACAAAGACAATATTAATAAATCCTGATTATTATGAATTTTATGTTCCTTTTTGGATATTGATAAATGAAAACAAAGTTATTTATCATAATTTACTCATAAACAAAGATCCTTTTGCACAATATCTTGCTTCTTTTGGCTCGTGTCAGGCTAGGCCATCGCTTCTCCATCCACACTACTCTCTCTCTCTCTGCACTACTGATATTACCCTCTTCTGAACTCTTAATAGAGCTAATTTTCTTCTTCCTTATGTTAGCAAGATGATGAAATTGTCCTTTTCTCTTTGAAATGATAAAATTCTTGCCGAAAACGAGAAAAACAAACGTAAAAATGAGTGAATGTCAGAGGTAAAACTCAGACATGTACTCTCTCTGAGGTTTGTGGTACGACTGAAGGGCGAAGAGTGTAATTTACCATGTAATACATTGTTTGTAATTTTTGGAAGCTATACAGATGCCATTGTTCACAATTTCTTTTACATTAAAATGTAATAATTATCAAAATTTACGATAACACATGAAATACAGTACTGCATTTTCTTGTGGGGAACAATGTTTATGGTTTATTGAGTTACTTGTACTAATTACCCTATAACTATGAAAGTAAGAGGAATTTTGACAAAATATTTTGTATACGTATTCTTCATTGCCATACGAAGCTCAGTAAATTTTTTCAAGATTTTGTGTTTTCCTTCCTATACCCTCATATATTAGCATTCTAGCTTGGCCCCTTAAGTGAATCATTCATCACTGTGACATTAATAGACCACTTGCTCTGGGCCCTTTTTTTCCTTGATATTAGTACATAAAAAGTCATAAGGCATATTTCAATGGAAGAAGATATACTGTATAAGGACAGGTAGTCTTTAATTGATGGAGAACAAATGGTAGTGTTAATAGGAATAGAGAGCTATCGCTAACAGTGGAATATTCAACTGGGAGAAAACATAACACAGCATCTTTCAAAAATAATCGATTTGTCACCCGACTGTAGTATAGTGAGTGATTCCTGAGTAAAAATATTTGTTTATTGACAAATGCTTTTGGAATAGGAGAAGTATTTATGCAGATGAAAGTAGGATTGTATAAAGGAACCTTTGACTCAAGTCTTCAAAAAATTTTAGTTGCATTAGCTTGGAAAACCTAAGTGAAAACTTTTAAGTAAACCTTATGTAAATCATTTGAAAATCAAGGGACTATGAGGATAGTAAACACATTTAAAAGAAATTATGCTGATATGTTTAGCATAGGTATAAAGTTAAATATGGTATGCCTTATCTACTTGAATTGAACATAAAAAAGGTGACAGAAGGAAAATAATTAACTAGTCATACGATATGCACATTTTGGAAGGAATACAAGTTAATGTTTTGTTAGAAAGTCTCAGACTGATGAAGATGACTTTTGCTATTGAAATAGTAGTTTAACCAGACCACTTAGTCATATTTTCAAGCTCTCACAGTATTGACTTGGAAAACTTTTGGATAAAGAATGAAAGTTTGAGAAAGTTTAAATTGAGTGGCTAGATGGGAAGAAACCAAAGGAAGTAAATGAAAGTAAAAGATGGAAATTGGTTTGGCTGTGGTTCCTAAAAACACTGCAAAGAAACTTCACTATGTTTACGGCACACCATGGAAAACACACGGTAACCATAAACCCTCGTACATTGTCACAAAAGCCATTGGAGTACTGTTAGATGAAGGTAAATGATATAAGTATAGTCTAATCTTATTTTTTGACAAATATTAGTTGCTCAAGAGTCTGGTACTCTATAAAGCAATATTTAAAGGTGTATATTCATAGTTATATAACACCAAATACAGAGCAACCCTTGGCAGAAAAGACCAAAAGCCACTACAGTATTACATAAGAGTTTGAAAATTCACTTGTTGAACACTATCATTTTCAATTTACTATCCTAGATGAATATGATCTGCTGTATTTGGTCACATATTACTTTATGCTTTTACATCGTATAAATTGAAAATACAAATAAGCATTTGAGTTATGTAATCCTAATTGGGAATACAAAAGAGCATTGAGTTTTACAAGACCAAATACAGCACAGCATACTCAATTACACATCGGGTGATAATAGATAGAGTGAGACTAATGTTGTTATATAATTGAATTTTCAAGCCTTTTATAATGATGGATTTTTGTCTTTTATGTTTAGTATTTTATAACTGAATTCTTTCTTTTATTGATTGTTATATAACTATGAATACTGTTAATTATGTCTTGATCCCAAAGCTAAAATACCCAAGATTTTTTTTGTAATTATATAAGAAATTAGGCAATTTGAAAGTACAGTACCATTAAGAGTGCATCCATTATTCCCGGATTTTCCTCATTTGCTGATTTCTTTGTTATCCTACATTTGTGAATGACAAGGTCTGACTTGTATAAAGGAAAGTCAGCATATTGAAGCTCTAAAAGTTTATTTTACTAAGGTTTTAGATTTAGCAATGAAAGAATGCATGTTAGTAAAGGTTGTTTTTCTGAAGTTAATACATTAAGAATAATTTAATTTTAGATAGGAATTTACTGAGTTCATTGTTTAATAATGGTAAATATGGACTTTTTATCAATATTATCTTTCAAGTGTCATAGATGGTACATATTTAATGTTGCACTTATTGGTATATGAGGTATTGCAGTTGCTGCTGTTTTTTTTTAAATGTAGCTAATACATATAGCTGTTTATATGGCTTTTATTTTTCCTGTAGTTGAACAAATGTTTGTGGGCTGTTACTTTTGTTACCTTTATTTAGTCAGTTGATGTATTGGAACTGATGTGTTGCTTTGGAAATTATAAAGCAGCTTAGTAAAAGGATGCAAAAATAAATTACCTCAAAGAAATGTTTTCTCTTGATTTTTTTATTCCCACAGAATTTTCTCTCCGAAGATTTAGCAAACTATGCAGTGTCATCAATTCTACAGAATCGCGAGGAAGCATTAAACTCTAATTTAATTGTTCCACAATTGATAACTGCAATAGCTGCATGTTCATCTTCCAATCCAGATCATAGAGAAGTGGTGGAATTCCTTGTAAACCACGAGACAATGGCTCTAGATTCGGTATGTTACTTTAATTATTTGTGTAATGCTTGCTTAAATATTATTTTGGCATTGATAGAAAATGGTACCCATTTGTACACCTACCTTAGAATAATTATAAGTGTCTTTTTTGGGCTCAGCCATGTCGTCCTGATGGAAGGTCCCTTTAGGCAGCATTCTAAGGGATATTTGGGTACAGTGATACTCCCAGAGAATTAACCACAGGTTTCCAGAATTCTAACTCCTGGCGCGAGTATCCTTAATATAACTTTTAAGGATATCGCATAATATCAGGGGACGTATTTCTTGATACGACACATGGCAATCTTCACCCCAAATAGATTTTACGCTTTGAGGGGGAAGAGTGGAAAAGTTGAAGGGGAGCCGTTATCAAGGTTACCCGGTGGATCCCCTCCCAGTACTACTACAGCGAACTATTCCTTTAAACGTAGCCATTTAAGCACGGTGTTCTCCCACGTTGCTCTCGGTGTTGTTACTGTTTTTCAAGGAATATTACCATGCAATCTCCAGCATCTTCCTCTGGAAAGTTGAGTATTTAATCTTTCCTGTGTATAATTTTTGGTGTCGTATGCCATAAATGCTTTATTTAGTTAGTAGTACGAGGTTCCCGGTATTTAGCTATAAAGAAATTCTAGCTATTTAGGCAAAATTATACTAGTGAAGATAAGATCTACACATGTAATATTTCCTCTTCCAAATAAAACGTTTCGATTGTATACGATAGGGCCTCGGTGGTATTAGTGTAGCCGAGATCCTGACTCGAGTTAGGCTAGCCTAACGCGTTTCACTATACTTTAGTAACGTTATCCCCCCTTTAACCTCTAGCATCGTTTTATCAATTCAGTCAGAGATATAGATATCTCGTAGAATTTCTATCATAATTCAATACTCTTCTCTTTTAGAGAAAATGAGGATAAACCCTTCCTTCCCCCTGAGTGCCGCCAACCCAAGCGACAACCCTATCCTCTGTCATTGCCATTGAGTAGTGTACTCCGGCTGGACTGGGATAGTGTTTTCTTTCGATCTTCTTTGCCGGTGAGTATCCCGGCTTTGAAATACGACAGTAATTCAGGGTATTCTGTCTTGTTGCCGACAACGCTACTGATGGGGGCCAATAGTCATTCCCCTGCTGGTTTCATCGTTGCCGACATAGGAAGCTCGGCTTCCCTAGTCCACAACCGAAAGTGGGTAGTATAATTGCCGCCATCTTTCTCCCCTGTGAACTAGAAGACATGTCTTAGGCTAGGGAATCGTTATTCCTCTGCCGCCCAAGACGGCGCCGGTATAGGGAACTATGTTTCCTTGATTTACAGCCGAAAGTAGGAGGTATACCTGCCGCCATCGTTCTATGTAAAATATAAGATCCATTCCCTTCCCCTTCTGTCCTTTAAACGATTCCTGTGGCCAGTATTCTACAATCACACCCGCTTGTCGGGCTGACTGAGTTACCGGCCGGGCTCCTACAAAGGCGGTTATGTTGCCGCTTCGACCATCTCCCTAACGGAAGCAAAGCTCCAGGAAAGGTTGACCCGGCCCTGACGGCTGCCGATGGGAAACCCATTACAACTTTGAGTATTCTTCAGTCCTCCCTTGGACTGCCATTCACAAACCCTGTAACCGGCAATACAGTCGGCAACAGAAATTGTGACTGGATGGAAGCTAGAATTAATGCATTCTCTCCCCTTCCATTTGAATCCTCATTCTGGAAAGAAGGCAGTAGAGACAGTAGTCCCTACAACCCTAATTATTGTATTAAACTATAATAATACGGTGGTCCTTCTCTCCATTCTTTCTCTCTCTCTGTTGGCTAGTGCCGCCAGGTACTAGCCTAACCCGGTAGCATACCGGCAAAACTACAGTATAAGACAATACGGTAGCCAGTATTCCTGCAGTATAACAACACAGCAGTTAGAAAACTACAGTATATAATGATACAGTAGTATGAATTTCCAACATACTCTGTGTATCCTTTCACAGTCCATTGTTGAGACCGTTTCGAAAATGTTGAGGGAAGTAATCCTTCAACATTCTGATGTATCCTAGATCATTGGAACACCAATGATTACCCGTCAGTATTAATATTCTACAAGTGGTGGAGATAATGTTAGTATACACTGACTCCGGCTCTACGCACGAGAGTTATTCCACTCTGTATTTTCACTAATATGGAAATTAAAAATAATAATATTGTGGGAGGTCACAGCAATTGCCTGGACGGGAAACACAGATATGTGTCTTTCCTATTTCCTTTCTAGCTTACTCTCCTAAGCTATATTAATAATAGTAATGTGTACTTTTTTTAATGCATGGGAAAATTTATCAATGAGATAAATTACCCCATACTCACTTCACTCTTTCTTTCCTTACAGGAGGAGGCTAAGGTGAAGTGTGCAGTCATGTTCTGTAACCACAAAAGTAGGGACTTTTGTGGCCACAGGATGTGCAGGTCTCATGTCCCCCTGCTCCATTGCAACTGAAACCCTGAGGTATTGGGATCCAAAGGGTTGCACCGTTTGCTCAGCCTTGATGACCGATGGTTTCGGTGATCCTGAGATGACGGAGTCGAGGGATACTGCGAGGGAAACGCTTCGTAAGTGGGTAAGAGGGTTCCAGAAGAACTCTCCGGGACCTTACCTGCCAAACGAAGCTATGAGAAGCCTTCTGTTCCCTAAGGCCCAATCTAACGCGGTTGTGCCTCAGGCACAGGTCAAGCCTCCCTTCATCCAGCTGACGATAAAGGCTGACATCAATAAGGCTCTTGAAGGCATGGACATCCATCAAGAATGGATGTTGGAGGTATCCTCAGACTTGAAAAGGATCTTCTACAAGAAAATCCTGAAGAAGAGGTGGCCCAGCCACCCGAGGAGGAAGAAGGATCCGTATGAACAGTAACGGAAGACCCTTAGTTTTCTGTGACGGCATATCAACCTGTGCCGTCAACCTCTTCGGCCCCAACCCCTCAATCGAACCCGCTGTTAACCAAGGGCGAAGCGCTCATGGCACAGCGGCAACTGATGATGGAAAGTTTCCGCAAGGAACAACAAGAGATGAGGAGGGAAGTCAGAGAAGCGCAACGCTCGGGCACTTTCAGAGGCTCTCACAAGCTTATCAAAGTGTCCGACTTACCCCAATGCTCCGAAACCAACCCCTGGAGGTATGGGGAGTATATTTCTGGATGCATTAACTCGGAACACTCATACTTATGCAATGTTGGATAAATCGGAAAATTCATTAGCCCAAGCGCTGTGCTCTTTCATTACTAGGTTTGGTTGCCCGAAAATTTTGATAAGTGATAATGGTCTCGAGTTTATAAATAAGGTGGTGAAATCAGTCACGGACTTGATGAAAATTAAACACTTTTCAGTGACCGCATATAGGCCTTCAGCTAATGGCTTGGTGGAATCGCATAATAGGGAAGTAGTGCGAATTTTACGTTACTTAGTGGCTAATGACCCCCTTCATTGGCATGCCATGCTTCCTACAGCTGAGCTAGCTTTGAACATTGCATATAATGCTTCGTTCAGGGACATGTCTTTCTTTTTAGTGTATGGACAGGATCCTGTGTTACCATATACGGTCCTGATTAATTCGCAACAGTTGCCAAATTATTCAGTTGAGCAATACTGTGTTTATTTAAAAAGAGCTAATGAAAAACACAGCTCTAAGTATGATGGTCGCTTCAAAACCACACCGGTAAAAGTATTTGTGGCCGATCGTGTATATTTGAAACTATTACAACCTAGGAAACATAAACTAGAGCCTGCATATTTGGGTCCGTACCGAGTAAAGATGGTTAAATCTAGCACTAGTGATACAAAGCATTATCAATGGCGCAGTGTCTAAACATCATCAGGCACACATACATGTGGTACCTGAAGAGGTAGTTTTCAAAAGTGTCAATCAGAGTGTTCTTCCTTACCGCTGCATACGTGACATACCTCGAGTTGATGAGTAGAATTATTTTCCTTGGCTGCTGTTGTTGTTTAAACAGACCTCATTTCTTCTTTTGACGTGTTTTGAATAAACTTGATGATAACTATGTGTTCTTATGTTGATGCTTAATGTATACATAAAGTGTTGTGGTAATTTTGATGAGTGTGGTAATATGTATGACCTACTGCTGAGTGAACCTAAAAACAATCAGAGGTTAAATAGGTCAGGTGAGATCCGTCAGGCAGATGCTGAATTATTCATGTATTTATATGATTCTGGTTGCTGGGGCCGGGGCGGTTCCCGAAGGGCAAGTGGCTGCGGGATTAAAGTTCAGCCTTGAGGAAAGGCAGTGTTAGAGAATGTGAAGATGTGAATACGTTATACTTAAAGTTATAAGAGAAGGGCGGGAAGACGAATAATTTTCTCGGGAAAACGGCTTGTGGCCACCGGTTGATAGTCGGTGGTGGTGAGTTGTGTTGTGAAATTGTGCCGTAAACCCGGACAAGTAAAATAGAGGGATGAAGGAATATCTATTCCTACCCCTGTCCCTCCCTAAAAGGCCCGTATTGCCTGCAACCAGAGGGAGGTTATTGATGAGGCTGTGTATTATGTGTAATACTGTTGTTGATATGATTTGTTTTTTACTTTGGGTATTCTGTATTTTAGTTACAGAGGTCATAAGAAGAAATGAGTGAAGTTATTTTATATTGTATTGTGTAATTGCAATATTTCATTTTGTTCCAACACGGAGTACTTACCTCGAACTACTTTCTTAGGAGTATCTGGGATCTCCTCCCTATCCGACCAAGAATTTTGCGGAGTCCCCCCTATCTCCGTTTTCCCTTGTCCGGTCCCTCCGTGGCAGATGGATACGTGCCCTGAGGCAACACTGGGTCAGCGCGTGGGTGCGCTACTGGGTCTTTGTCGCCAGTAAGCATCTGGTCGTGGCGTAGTTCACATCTCGCCGCTCTCTCTCACATCCCGTCCGACCCACCATTGTGTTCCACGTGTTCCCTTTGTGTTTTCCCGTTCCTATCCCTTCCTTGTGTTACTTGTGTTGCATGTGGTTACCCTCATGGAATCTCAACATCGTTGTCCCGGTGCCAAGGCCGGTAAGTCATGCGGGGCATGGCTCTCTAAGGTGAACATCAATCCACACATGTTGTGCACCACGTGTCGAGGCAGAGTGTGCTCGCCTGCTTCCACGTCTCTGGAGTGTGAGTCCTGGCCGGAACTTCAATGGACGTTGCACAGCACCAAGAAGAAGAAAGCATCGAAGCGGTCACCGAGGAAGCCTGGTCTCGGTTCTCTGATAGCGTCTCCTTCAGCTCCTTCGGAGAGCGGTTCCCCTTCCCCTTCCCCTACCCAGAGTAGGGGACGAGGTAAGTCCATTGCGGGGAAAAAGCCCATTGCTGTTCCCTATGAGTCTGGTATTAATAAACCCAATTGCATTGTGCCTACGCAGACGAGTGAGGAGTCTGCTGTTGTTACGGGAGTCCTTTTGGTAGACAAGGTTCTGGTGCCCGCAGGACCTGTCTCGAGTGAGGATCCGGTGTGGGGGTGATCAGGAACACCAGCTTCTTCCCCACCACCTTGGCAGTGTTTTTCAGGTACAGCAACTTCAGGGGGCGACCAAGACAGGAAAAGACGAGCCACGTGCTCTTCTGACCCAGATTCCATTGTGTGGATGGCACCAGGGACGCCCTTCAGGTCACCCATGCGGCAAGATGAAGAGTTTTCAAGCTGGTTTGCCTCACGTGGGTCACTGCTCACGCCTGCGGTGCCTTCTGTTGCGCTACCTCCTGATTTTATGCAACCCGTCACCCCGGTAGCACAATTGCAAGCCCCCATGTTGGTGGCAGAGGATTCAGGGGCCTCGGATAGCTCCTCCTCTTCTTCGTCTTCCTCGGACGATACCTTGTCCTCCACCTCTTCATCGTCGGAAGACTCCAGCGACCGGGAGATGAAGAAAAAGAAAAAGAAGTAGAAGAGGAAGAAGTCGAGCTCGAACTCAGGCCCGTCTAGGAAGAAGGCCAAAGTTGCTAAGAAAAAGAGCAAGAAGAAGAAGAGTTCCAAAAAGAAGAGGGTAAAATTGGGTAAGTTAGTTTTTCCCCCTTGTGGGTTGAACAGGGCTCTTGCCGCTCCAGTGCCTGCCTCAGCGGTTGCTGGAGCTGCTAACGAGCCTTTGCCCAGTGTCTCTTCGGCTCCGTCCACGCTTCAGATGCAGCCGTTGGCACACACTAACTTTTCCTTGCCCTTGCCCGGCAAGTCACCGGCTCCATCCGTTCAGCGGAGGCAGCCGCTGGCTCAGCCCAGCAGCATGGTTCCCATGCCCAAAGTCTCACCGGCTCCATCCAGGCATCGGATGCAGCCGCTGGCACAGCATGGCAGTCACTCTCCACGGAATCCTCCGGGAGGGTGTATACCCATGACGGCTACCTCCTCCTCGAGGGCTCCATCCGTGATGGAGATAGCCGCTCCATTGAGCCGGCCGGATGCCAGGGATACGACCGCCCCCACGGATCCATCCGTAATCGAAGAAGCAGTGGATGCTGGAGATTGTTCGCTTAATGAAGCATCCTCATACAGGAAAGTTTTAGCACTTATACGGCATCACCACAGGCTAGATGAGTCCAAACCATTCTCAGAGCAGGCCTGGCTTTCGGGTTTGGGTAGGATGGTGAACAACCCGGTACAGCCGAAACCATCTTTGACCCTACCAGTGGCTCCAGACTTGTCCCTGGGCAGGGACCACGACGACCGTTTTGTCTCGGGACACAAGAACTCCCTCAGGGCCCAAGGGTCCTTCAAGCTCCTGCCCGGGCTAAGGACCCAGAGAAAATTTTATGTGCCACACGGGCTGCCTGCAGGGCCTCGGACAATGGAAGAAGCCATTTCAGCTCTGAGCCAGGGCAGGAAGGATGACAGGATCCTTACTGCCCCCGTGGTGTTCTCACAGGCAGAGACCACTATGATGGTGGACACGTCTCAGGACATTATCAATGTGGCCTCCTGGTTTGACCTGTGGGCATGCACTTTAGCAGGCTTTCAACTCTCCCACGATCTCTCGGTGCATGAGCTCATACGCTCCTGGGGCAAGGCGATGAAATTCTTAACATTCCAGTCCTTGACTCAAACAGCAAACTGAATCTTAAGAAGGAGAGGCACAGTGCTAAACAGGCTCCCTCATAGACTCCCTGAACGTGAGGCCAAGTTCCTTTGGAACGCTCCGGTGTGAGGTGAGACCCTGTTCCCCCTACAGATGGTAGCAGAGACCATGGAGATAGTGGGGAAACTGAAGGACTTGGCTGAGCCTAAGCAGCCAGCAACAAGACGCCCTCCACATAGAAGACCGTCTGTGGATGGGGCCTACCCGCCTACGCCACCAGCTAGACAGGAGGCCTCCTCCCCTTCCTGGCATCAGTCCTCTCGGCCCTCCTGCAGAAGTGCTGCCCCAGCCCAGGCCTCCTTTAGACAAAAGTACTCGGGCTCGAGACGAGGCCACTCATACCGTCTCCCCAGAAGGAGATAGGAAGAGAGGCCCCCTACACCTTCCCATACCACAGGTGGGGGGATGCTTCAAATTCCATTGGCAAGCATGGCGGGACAACGGTGCAGACCCATGGTCCGTGGCAGTCCTCAGGGAGGGATACAGGATACCCTTCCTAACAGAACCTCCTCCTCTGATTCCCGAGCATCGGGCAGAGTGGCTGGCCCCCAAGGACCACATGAAGAGAGCAGCCTTGCAGGAAGAGGTGTCGGCCATGTTGAACAAAGGAGCACTGCAACCCGTCCGGGAATCGTCCCCGGGGTTTTACAGCAGGCTCTTCCTGGCGTAGGAAGCTACGGGTGGTTGGAGACCAGTCATCGACCTCAGCCCTGAACAAGTTCATCAGAAAGATGTCCTTCAAGATGGACACGCCGAAGTCAGTACTGGCAGCCTTGAGGGAAGGGGATTTCATGATGTCCCTGGACCTCAAGGACGCCTACTTTCAGATCCCCGTACACCCTCTAGCAGGAAGTTCCTCAGGGTGAAGTGGGGAGCCCAGTCTCTACAGTTCAGGACCCTCTGCTTCGGCCTGTCAACGGCACCTCAGGTTTTCACGAGGGTATTCACCGTAGTATCAGCCTGGGCACACAAGCAGGGCATCAGGCTGATGAGGTACCTCGACGATTGGTTGCTTCTTTCAGCCTCAGAGGCAGCCTTAAAGGAGCAGGGGGCAAAGCTGTTACAGTTCTGCAGAGAACTGGGGGTTACCATCAATCTGGAGAAGTCCAAGTTGATCCCCACCACCAGGATGACGTATCTAGGGATGGTCCTGGACTCCCAGGTAGCAAGGGCATTCCCCTCTCAAGAGAGACTGGACAATCTAGACCACATAATTCGACCATTCCTAGCAAATGCACTAGTGAGGGCCAAGGATTGGCAGCGACTCGTGGGCCACCTGGTCTTGTTGGAGAAGCTAGTTCCTCAGGGGAGGCTCAAGCTGAGGCCGGTCCAGTGGAATCTGAAGGACCTCTGGTCACCAGGAGACCCGCCTCAGTCCTTAGTCATGATGACCCCAGCCACCAGAAACATGCTCCTCTGGTGGTCCGACAGGGCGAACACCCTATGGGGTGTGCCCTTCGCGTCCGCTCCTCCGGAGATGTTGCTCTTCACAGACGCGTCAAAGGAGGGGTTGGGAGCCTATCTGCTCGAAGAGACAGCAGAGGGAAAGTGGTCCCCGGAGGAGAAGCTTCTCGACATAAACCTGCTCAAACTGCTGGCGGTTCAAAAGGCCCTCGCAATATTTGCCCATCGGCTGTGGGGAAACGCAATTGCCCTCATGTGCGACAACGCCACCGTTGTGGCTTACATAAAGAAGCAAGGAGGATTGAGATCAAGGGAGCTGTGCGATCTCACGGCTCGAGTCCTGGAATGGGCCGAGAGGAATCACATCATTCGCACAGCCAGATTCATTCCGGGGAAGAGAAACGTTCTAGCCGACGGCCTCAGCAGAGCAGGGCAAGTAGTGGGATCGGAGGGGTCCCTACACCCACAAGTGTCCCAGAAGGTCCTACAGTTGTGGGGCTCACCGGTGATAGACCTGTTCGCCACAAGGCTCAACACGAAGCTCCCCGTGTTCTGTTCTCCTGTGCCAGACCCGGCAGCAGCGTTCGAGTACGCCTTCTAGCACTCATGGGACAGACTCGACTTGTATGCCTTTCCCCCCTTCGGGATTCTCAGGCAGGTGCTCAACAGACTTAGACAATCAAGGGTAATAATGATGACTGGTAGCGCCCTGGTGGCCGGAGAGGGAGTGGTTCACGGATCTACAGGACCTGGCCACCCTTCCTCCGTGGCCTCTACCAATAAGGGAAGATCTGCACCAGCCTCACTTTCGAAGGTTTCACAAAAACCCTCAGTGCCTTCAGCTATACGCGTGGAGGTTATCGAGCGTCTATTGAGAAAAGAAGGATACTCGGAGAAGACAGCTTCGAGGATGTCAGGGTATCTGCGGAAGTCCTCGATCGTGGTGTACCAGGCCAAGTGGGCCACGTTTGTGAAGTGGTGTGCCACGCAGAATCTGAGGCCTCTGGATGCATCAGTCCACAAGATTGCAGACATCCTGGTCCACCTGAGGGACGCCCTGTAGGTCTCTATTCCTGCCATCGAGGGAGTCCGAGCGGCTCTGGGGCAGGTCTTTCAGCTCAGAGGCATCAACCTGGGGGCCTCTCGCCAGATTACCATGCTCATCAGATGTTTCGAGCAGTCTTGTTCCCCCCGCGCCGCTCGGGTCCCGCAGTGGGACATGGCCAAGGTTCTCAAAGTTTTGACAAGGCCTCCCTTCGAGCCCCTCGTGGATATTCTAGATAAAGGCCTCACCCTCAAGACGGTGTTCTTGCTGGCTCTGGCCTCAGCCAAGCGCGGGAGTGAGCTCCACGGCTTGTCATTCGAGGTCTCGCACTCGAAAGGGTGGAAGGACCTGTCCTTTAAGTTTCTGCCTGAGTTTGTGGCCAAAACACAGAACCCGGCCATTGCAGACCCGAGGTTCGAGGGGTTCTCGGTCCCGGCGATCCCTCACTCGGACAACCCGGAAGACTTGCTCCTGTGTCCAGTGAGAACGGTCAGGAAATACCTCAGCAGGACAGCTAGACTCCGGCCGGGCATCAAAAGTCTGTCTCCTCAGGCTCGGTAAAGAAGGCAGTGTCAAAGAACACGATCGCCTTCTTGCTTCGGCAAGTCATCAAGAGAGCTTACGCCAGTGAGGGGTCTGCAGTCCCTGGTACCCCCGCTACCCATGATATTAGAGGTCCTAGCACTTCTTTGGCGTTTGACAGCAACATGGCAGTGGGCCAAATCATGCGAGCAGGCACATGGTCCAGGCAGTCCACCTTTACGGCCCACTACCTGAAAGACTGCACAAGGAAGTCCCTGGACTCCTCCATTGGACTAGTCATTTCCGCCCTTCAACAAGTTTAGGGCTACGGCCCTGGGTAGCCCGAGGGAAGTAATTGCGAGCGACACAAGTTTACCCCCTTACTCCCCTTTCCTTGCTACCCTTTTCCCTTCCCTTCCCTCCTCCCATGTCCGAATTATTTATAAAGGTGAGTTTATACAAACAGCTGCCTATCTAGGTCCCGTGCCCTGGGATGGTAGTGGTGGGTCTTCCGGCCTGTAAGTCCACCCCCGCCTCCTAAAGTGTAAGTCTCCTAAGAAAGTAGTTCGAGGTAAGTACTCTGTGCTGGAACAAATCACAAATTTTAAGTAATTTGTATTTTTCCTAACAGTACTGTACTTACCTCGAACTACTTTCGGGTTATTGCCCATCCATCCTGCCCCGGGTGCCTTACTGGGGTTCAAGGTAGAAACACATATGCTTACTGACGACAAAGACCCAGTAGCGCATCCACGCGCTGACCCCGGGTCGCCTCAGGGCACGTATCTATCCGCCACGGAGGGACCCGACAAGGGAAACCAGAGATGGGGGGCACCGCGCAAAATTCTTGGTCGGATAAGGAGGAGATCCCAGATACTCCTAAAAAAGTAGCTCGAGGTAAATACTGTTAGGAAAAATAGAAATTACTTGAAATTTGTGATTTTGAATTTTTTTTGTGGAAGATGTGTTATTGTTTTGGGGTGATTTATATATATATATATATATATATATATATATATATATATATATATATATATATATATATATATATATATATATATATATATATATATATATATATATATATATATATATATATATATATATATATATATATATATATATATATATATATATATATATATATATATATATATATATATATATATATATATATATATATATATATATATATATATATATATATATATATATATATATATATATATATATATATATATATATATATATATATATATATATATATATATATATATATATATATATATATATATATATATATATATATATATATATATATATATATATATATATATATATATATATATATATATATATATATATATATATATATATATATATATATATATATATATATATATATATATATATATATATATATATATATATATATATATATATATATATATATATATATATATATATATATATATATATATATATATATATATATATATATATATATATATATATATATATATATATATATATATATATATATATATATATATATATATATATATATATATATATATATATATATATATATATATATATATATATATATATATATATATATATATATATATATATATATATATATATATATATATTATAATATATATATATATATATATATATATATATATATATATATATATATATATATATATATATATATATATATATATATATATATATATATATATATATATATATATATATATATATATATATATATATATATATATATATATATATATATATATATATATATATATATATATATATATATATATATATATATATATATATATATATATATATATATATATATATATATATATATATATATATATATATATATATATATATATATATATATATATATATATATACTATATATATATATATATATATATATATATATATATATATATATATATATATATATATATATATATATATATATATATATATATATATATATATATATATATATATATATATATATATATACACACACACACCAAAGGCACTTCCCCCAATTTTGGGGGGTAGCCGACATCAACAATGAAACAAAACAAATAAGGGGACCTCTACTCTCTACGTTCCTTCAGCCTAACCAGGGACTCAGCCGAGTTCAGCTGGTACTGCTAGGGTACCACAGCCCAACCTCCCACATTTTCCACCACAGATGAAGCTTCATAATGCTGAATCCCCTACTGCTGCTACCTCCGCGGTCATCTAAGGCACCGGAGGAAGCAGCAGGGCCTACCAGAACTGCGTCACAATCGCTCGCCATTCATTCCTATTTCTAGCACGCTCTCTTGCCCCTCTCACATCTATCCTCCTATCACCCAGAGCTTTCTTCACACCATCCATCCACCCAAACCTTGGCCTTCCTCTGCACTTCTCCCATCAACTCTTGCATTCATCACCTTCTTTAGCAGACAGCCATTTTCCATTCTCTCAACATGGCCAAACCACCTCAACACATTCATATCCACTCTAGCCGCTAACTCATTTCTTACACCCGTTCTCACCCTCACCACTTCGTTCCTAACCCTATCTACTCGAGATACACCAGCCATACTCCTTAGACACTTCATCTCAAACACATTCAATTTCTGTCTCTCCATCACTTTCATTCCCCACAACTCCGATCCATACATCACAGTTGGTACAATCACTTTCTCATATAGAACTCTCTTTACATTCATGCCCAACCCTCTATTTTTTACTACTCCCTTAACTGCCCCCAACACTTTGCAACCTTCATTCACTCTCTGACGTACATCTGCTTCCACTCCACCATTTGCTGCAACAACAGACCCCAAGTACTTAAACTGATCCACCTCCTCAAGCAACTCTCCATTCAACATGACATTCAACTTTGCACCACCTTCCCTTCTCGTACATCTCATAACCTTACTCTTACCCACATTAACTCTCAACTTCCTTCTCTCACACACCCTTCCAAATTTTGTCACTAGTCGGTCAAGCTTCTCTTCTGTGTCTGCTACCAGTACCGTATCATCCGCAAACAACAACTGATTTACCTCCCATTCATGATCATTCTTGCCTACCAGTTTTAATCCTCGTCCAAGCACTCGAGCATTCACCTCTCTCACCACTCCATCAACATACAAGTTAAACAACCACGGCGACATCACACATCCCTGTCTCAGCCCCACTCTCACCGGAAACCAATCGCTCACTTCATTTCCTATTCTAACACATGCTTTACTACCTTTGTAGAAACTTTTCACTGCTTGCAACAACCTTCCACCAACTCCATATAACCTCATCACATTCCACATTGTTTCCCTATCAACTCTATCATATGCTTTCTCCAGATCCATAAACACAACATACACCTCCTTACCTTTTGCTAAATATTTCTCGCATATCTGCCTAATTGTAAAAATCTGATTCATACAACCCCTACCTCTTCTAAAACCACCCTGTACTTCCAAGATTGCATTCTCTGTTTTATCCTTAATTCTATTAATCATTACTCTACCATACACTTTTCCAACCATACTCAACAAACTAATACCTCTTGAATTACAACACTCATGCACATCTCCCTTACCCTTATATAGTGGTACAATACATGCACAAACCCAATCTACTGGTACCATTGACAACACAAAACACATATTAAACAATCTCACCAACCATTCAAGTACAGTCACACCCCATTCCTTCAACATCTCAGCTTCACACCATCCATACCAGACGCTTTTCCTACTCTCGTTTCATCTAGTGCTCTCCTCACTTCCTCTATTGTAATCTCTCTCTCATTCTCATCTCCCATCACTGGCACCTCAACACCTGCAACAGCAATTATATCTGCCTCCCTATTATCCTCAACATTCAGCAAACTTTCAAAATATTCCGCCCACCTTTTCCTTGCCTCCTCTCCTTTTAACAACCTTCCATTTCCATCTTTCACTGTCTCTTCAATTCTTGCGCCAGCCTTACATGCTCTCTTCACTTCTTTCCAAAACTTCTTCTTATTCTCTTCATATGACTGACTCAGTCCCTGACCCCACCTCAGGTCAGCTGCCCTCTTTGCCTCACGTACCTTGCGCTTTACTTCCACATTTTTCTCTCTATATTTTTCATACTTCTCTATGCTATATATGCCATGCTTATTCCAGGTCAGAGTGTCCTCTATATATCAGACTAGAGAGGGCGAGTGCGCACCTCCTCCCGGAGTGAGGAGCTTGGGGGGGGGGATTAATATCCTTAACCTTGTATGAAAATATGTGTTACATGTCAAGGTAAATGAACTCTATAATCATGAGAATTCCACAAAACCTAACAATCCTGCATTTTGTTGTAGCAAGATTGCATCTTGCTTACAAGGGAAGTCAGTAGCCTTTGTGTCTTCTTTTAGACAATGTGCTCACCTGAGAGTGTTGGCTGTAGACAGTGTATTCATGAACTTTTTGTAATAGACTAAAAAAAACCCACGTTCCGATGTCTTATTATCTGTCGACATGGGACATATATATGTATATATATATATATGTATTTTTGGGCTCAAGCCATGTCTTCCTGATGGAAGTTCCTAATGGTAGCTTCCTAAGGGATATATGTTACTACAGTGATATTCCCAGAGAATTAAACCTTCATGTCCCAGAATTCTAACTCCTGGAGCGAATATCCTTAAATTTTTTCTCAAAGATATCTCATAATATCAGAGGACGTATTCTTGACACGCCACATAGCAATCTGCACCCCTAATAGCATTTACGCTTCGAGGGGGACATGGCAGAATAGAGGGGAGCCATATCAAGGTTACCCCAGTTCTCGTATTACTATTGACCACCACAGCAGCGCCATTCCCAAGATGGCGGACATTCCTAATTTTGTAGCGATTTCGCTCAGTGGTGTTCCCTGTTGATTTAACTTATCAATCGATTTGCAAGGATTATCATTATGCATTCTCCAGCTTCTTTCGCCTTTGGAAAGTTGAGTATTGGGTCTTTACAATGAGTAATTTTTAGCTCCTGTTTCACAGTAAAATTAGAGTAATTTATTGTGTTTAGAAGCAAAGTCTATACCGGAGGTGCCATGGGTGCTGTCGTTCGTTAGGCATGTGTTATTAAGTTGGTAGAACGACCTCCCGGTTTTAAATAGCATTAATTAATTAATTAATTATGTAAGCTATTTAGGCAAATTATACTTGTAAAGATATTTATAATGTGCATGATTTTCCTTTCTGTGTCGATTGTATAGGTGAGTTTTGGTGAGTGAGGTAACCGAGATCTCGTCTAGCCTAGGTAACCTAACCTAGGCGTTTTATTATACGTTCAGACATTTCCCCGGTTACCCTCGTGTATTGTGTTATCAATTCATGTAGAGATAGTTATCTCCTAGAATTAGATACAGCATTACACATCTCCAAAAAAGGGGATTTAAGGGTAATCCCTCTTTCCCTCTCAGCGTAGCCTTAGGCTACAACCCTAGTGTGTCGGCCTGAAATTTTTAATTTAGGCATGACTAGCCTATGGTTTTCTGCCCTTCCCCTGTAACCGCAGATGCAGGTTTTTGGGTTTGGGCCAGAACCTCAGAGTATTTAGTCAGTGGTCGGTAGCTGACTAGCAAGGTGAATAGAATTCCTTTGCTAGGTTAGGCTGCCGACATAGGAGGCTAGACCTCCTTAGGCCACTCTTGAAGGGTCTGTACGATATGATACCTTCTCCCCGTGGCCTAGCAGACTAGTCCTGTGCTGGCAGACCCTAAGCTGAAGAATAGAATTCTTCTACTGCTTAGGGGATACCGGCACTAGATTCCCGTTCCTTTATTGAGGTGGCAGCGAAGGGGCTACCAACCTCTTTATGGTATTAGTCTAACCCTAGGCTAGGAAATAGAATTCTTTAGCCACATGGGATAGTTCTAATACAGGAACGGAGTTTCGTTAGGTGAGGTAGGACAGGCTATACAGCCGGCTCCTGCTGTACCTTATACAGGACCCTCTTTTCCCTCCCCCTTCTATCCTTTTATGTTGGTGGCTCCCTGCAACCTTACCATTGCCGGTGGGTTGCCGGGAACGGCCAAACTCCCTCTCTACAGCCGTTGTCCGACTGCCAGTAGCTATATAGCGGCAGGCAGCCATGACAGCTGCCGGCCGGCAGTTATGGCAAGTGCCGGCCTGCAGTCATGACAGCTGTTGGCCGGCAACCATGACAGTTGCTGGCCAGCAGTCATGGCAACGGCCGGCCGGCAACCATAACTGCCAGTCGGCAGCTGGTGGCCATGTTGGCTGTGAGAGGGAAATCCCTTCTGTTACCAAGGTTCTTCAGTTCTCCCTTGGACTGCTAGCAACAGGTTCTGTTGCCGGGTTACTGCCGGCCAGGTTGGCACAGAGTGGTGCTGACTTAACTGGCGGCACGCCAACTGTACTGATACTGCCGGCCGGCAGATTATAGGCAAGACCTTCCTGGCAGCAGTACTGTAGCTGGATGGAAGCTTGAATGTTACATTCTCCCCTTCCATTTGAACCTTCTTTCTGGAGAAAGGTAGTAAAATTAGACTTTTACATCCATATTTACTGTATACATACACAGTATTAGGTAGCCGTTTCTCCATGCTATCTCTCTCTTTTAGCTAGCAGGCTGGATGTGCTGGCAAAAGCTAGCTATGCCGACGACATGCCGGCTGAACTACAGTATACGTTTATACAGGAAGTCAGTATATTTGCAGTATAGGATATTCTGCAGATAGAAAGCTACTGTATATCTTATACTAGTAGTGATTTCCAAAATATCTTGAGTATCCCTATCCAAATATTTGTGGAACCCAATCTCATATTGAAAGAATATAATTTCTTCAATATTCTGATTAGAAATCAGTCTTCAAATTGCCCTGCAATATTAGAATTTTTAAGGACTGGAGATTACACTCCTAACCCTTAAAAGGGCAGAGCCCTTATCCTGGAGCCTCCCTGATCAGGAAACTCTATGATTTAATGTTGTGAGGGAGGTCACAGCAAATAGGTTGGGTGGGATACACAAATATATGTCTTTTTTTTTTCCCCCAGTCCAGTTCGCCATTCCAACTGGACCGTGCAGTCGGATGCTTGCCATAATGGCAGCACATTGACTGGATCACACTATATATAATTATACAGTAGCCAGTAATTTGCAGCATAGTACATACTGCAAATAGAAAACTACAGTATGATTATACAGTAGTTATTTCTAACATATCTTTGGTACCCTGCGCGAGCTTATGCTGGTGCCGCTCTTATATTGAAGGAATAGTGTTTCTTCATGCTGATTGAAAAATCAGTCATCCTTACCCCACAGTATTTAGAATAAAAGGGGACAGTGAATTATACACTTCTCCATCCCTAGAGGTGAGAACCCCCTGTTAGTTGGTGTTCCCTTGATAAGGGAATTTCCTCACATTTAATACTGAGGGGAGGTAACAGCATTTGACTGCGGAGGATACACAAGTATGTGTTTCCTACTATCCCTTTATAGCTTGCTATCCTAAGCTGTTCTGTTAAAATACATCTTTTAATATATTGATTATCAGTGAGATAATCAATAGTATACTCATTCTGTTTTGCTTTCTTTACAGGAGGAACACCAGATGTTATGTGTTGCAGTCTTCTGCAAAACTAAGAGTAAGTGTTTTTACGGACATAATGCATGCAGGTTTCATGCCCCCTGCAATGTTATTTCCGAACCCCTACATTATTGGAACCCGCAGGCCTGCAAAGTATGTCGGACCTTATTGTTCGAGGGTTTCAAGAATCGCAAGTCGGAAGAGACTAAGGATGCAGCTCGTTTCAAACTACGCAACTGGGTGAGCGGTTTTCAGAAAATCTCTCCGGGACCTTACCTGCCTAATGACAGGATGCGTAAGATACTATTTCTAACAGCAAGTAAGGAAATAGTGGTACCCCAGGCATGAGGTACATCTCCCGATGGCCAGATAGCCTTTGGGAAGGAGGGCAAGAAGCGCCCAAGGGAGGAAGGGGAGAATGTCGGGTTGGAATTGTCTCCGTCTATGCCGGCTCTAGAGCCAGCGACATCGATATCTTCTCCTTCTATCCCTCTATTAGACAGAATGGACGAGTTATGGGCCCAAGTGAAGAATCTAATAGAAAACTTGCGGAAGCAGGACTCAAAGCAGGAAGCGACATGCAATGTTGAGCCTTGTAAAGCTCCACTGGTCGCTCCCCAGGGGTCAGTCAAACGACCCATAGATCAAGACCTTCCGACATGCTCCAAATCCAATCCCTGGAGGTTTGTGGAGCTGTTGCCGATTTTAAACGGCAAACTCTACATCTCGGAGAAGATGGGTGCTGTTCCTTTGGACAAAATCCAGTTTTGGCCAAGCTTTAAACGCTTTCCCTAACTGTTTCGTTAGACTGAAGTATGAACCAAGGTCAGGAAAAGGAACGGAATCAAAGGAGGTTTTGATTCTCGACCATGATAAAGCACAGGCTATCCTATCAAGTAGCGTAAAAAAGGTGGGTTACTCCGTGTCGAAGGTATTCACACCAGGTAACGGGCACTCTTCCTTTCTTGCTCCTGCTTCAATTTCATTCCCCTTTACGGAGAGAGCATTTAGATATGTCATCGAGGCAGTGGAGGCAGGTAAACTGTGTCCTTCACTCTAGGAGTGCGAGCCTCTGTCACTAGCCTTTCTCAGACAGGAGAAGAACTGGAAGGAAGCTCACTTAACCTTTTCAGTAGGAAGACGAGGTGAATGTAGCCAGTCGACAATTTTAAGAAAATCTCCCTAAATTATCCGAGTCTCTTACACGATGAACTAGAGACAAAGGAGAGACTTGCAGCCTCCCTATCTCTACAAAACTACATAGAGTTCTGTTCAGCTCATCAAGATACCCCAGACATGCTCAAGGTCTTAGCTAAAATACATATGACTACCTTAGTAAAAGATCTTTATACCCTTATAAAGGCTAGAAGAACATGTAGGGAGTTTGTGTTCTCTACCGCAACAGCGAAACACGAAACAAGGAAGCTAATATCTTTCAACATCTGGGGTAAAGATCTGTTTCCAGGTGAGGTAGTCAGGAAAGTGATTAAGAACGCTACCACGGAGAAAGTGGGACTTCTCCATAGGTGGGGCATCCTTTCTAAAAGAGAGTCTTCCCCGGTTTTGGGTCCCCAACCTAAGAGGAAGACGGAAAGGTCTGGAAATTCACTTTGGGCTATTCAACAACATTCTACAGTTGAAGTGACCACGCTGCCACAGGCAGGTGGTCGAAAATATAATCCTACTGATCAGTTGAAGCATAGAGATGCTTCTGGTAGGAGGGAGGTTCTTTTAGGATCGCTGGACCTTCGATCCTTGGGTCCATAGCCTAATCAAGATGGGACTATGATGGGAGGTAGAGATGTCTCTATCACCATTTCCTCAACTCCTCCTATAATCCAAAACCCTCCCGGAGGAGTTTACCTGAGAGCTCTAGAGCAATGGTGCACAACCGGCGGCCCGCGGGCCGCATGCGGCCCCCAGTGAAGCACATGGCGGCCCTCGAAGTTATCATAGAAAACACAATATATCACTCTCTGTACAGTAAAAGAAAATAATAAATATAAACATATTACTCCGTCTTATGATATAATTACAAATAGTAAAAATGTACTATATAACACACACACACACATACATATGTATGTATGTATGTATGTGTCTGTGCATATATATATATATATATATATACATACACACACACACACACACATATATATTATATATATATATTATTCCTTGTGTTTTCTTGTTATTGTTGAATTATTTCGTTATCTATAATCAGTTCATTCACTAAATTCATAATTTCATCACCATCCTCGAACACGAAAGCAGTCGAGACAAGAGGTGAACGCGTATGGCTGTTTGTGAACGTTGTTTAGACGGGAGTAACCTCGTTCTTGTGAAGGGAAGGTAACCACCTCAAGTTATATCTAAATTAATATTTATCATAATTTTGAATACTATTCTCTTTTTAAACAGATGCGAAACCTGTTTTTGTTTTTCTTGTTTTTCTTTTTTTATTGTATTTTACATTCATAATTATGGTTTCCTAATACATCTAAATTCCAGTTTAGAAAGTTTGTAAAATGATTAATTGGCAACCTTCCAAGTTAGCCAATTTGTCTGAGCTCCGATAGTTTCTTTGCAGTCTAAAATAGGATATATTGCTACAAGGCCAGGCATTTATCATTGTAGTGTTTTCAGATTAACTTTGCTTAGCTACTATAGCTTCTGGTACTTTTGTGGACAAAAACTCAAGTCGAAAAAGAGAGCTTGAAGATGAACATAGAAAATTTCAAGAAATATGGACAGATAAATATTTCTTTGTGGAAAACAGTGAAAAAAAAATCATTTGCTTGATATGCCAGAATAGTGTGTTTGTAAGGAATACAATTTGCAAAGGCATTATCTGACAAAGCACAAGCCTTATGAAAAATTTGTTGGTGAACTAAGAAAGCCGAAAATTAAATCACTAATGCAAGGTTTTCATGTGCAGAAAAATATGTTTATTCAGAAAAATAAAGAGGCACAGGACGTAACAGAAATGAGTTATGAAATTGCAAACCTGATTGCTAAACATTCCAAGGCATTTTCAGAGGGGGATTTCATTAAAAAGTGTATTCTACTTGCTGCTCGAAAACTTTCTCCAGATGTTTTGAAAAAGTTTGAGAATATCAGTTTGAATCGTATGACAGTGCAACGTCGTATTGTTGATTTGTCGGGTGATATAGTAGACAAGTTGAAGGAGAAAAGTAAACAATTTGTGTACTTCTCCCTAGCCACTGATGAATCTACTGATGTTACATCTACGGCTCAGCTACTTGTATTTGTACGTGGTGTGATTTACTTAATGGACTTTTAGAACAAATTTCAGTAATTGAGTTAGATTTGGACAAGTTAGTAGGAATATCAACTGATGGGGCTCCTGCAATGATAGGCAAACACAATGGATTGGTGCAGCTATTGATTAAACACCTTGGAGAGCGAAAATATGAACTGAAACAATTTCATTGCATAATACATCAACAAAATTTGTGTGGAAAAGAACTGGACTTTGATCATGTAATGAAAGTTGTAGTTTCTACAGTCAATTTTATCAAGTCACGCTCAGCTTTGCATCACCGGCAATTCAAGCAATTTCTTGATGAAATTGAAGCAGAATATGGCGATTTAGTGTTTTTTCACTCAAGTAAGGTGGTTAAGCAGGGGAAATACGCTGAAAAGATTTATCAGTCTTCTGGATGAAATTGAGGTATTTCTTAATGAAAAGAATAAGATGGTACCAGAACTCAGAAATGCTGACTGGCTTTGTGATTTGTCATTTCTTGTAGATCTCACAAGTCATTCAAATAACTTGAATCATAAACTTCAGGGGAATAACCAACTTATTTCTCAGCTAGCCAATTATGTGACAGCTTTCGAACAAAAACTAAAATTGTTTCAGTTACAGATAGTTAAAGGAGAGTTAGGACACTTCCCAAATTACAAACTTATGTGTGAGAAACACAAAGTATGCAATAGACATGAATATTATGCAGCAAAATTAGGAAAACTTTTGGAGGCCTTTGAGAGCCAATTTGAGGACCTAAAGAAAGAAGTCAATGATTTGAAGTTGTTCAGCAACCCCTTTTCTGTATCTCCTGATGAAGTAGAATTCGAAGCACAACTCGAACTGATTGATCTTCAGAATAATGACAGCCTTCGTACCAAGTATAATGAAGGGGACTTGCTCAACTTTTATAATTGCTTGGCCAAAAATATCAGTTTCCTTATTTGAGAAACAAAGCTGCTATTTATGCAAGCTTATTTGGCTCTACCTACATATGTGAACAAACATTTAGTCTGCTCAACAAGACCAAGTCAAATATTCGTAGCAGGCTAAGTGATCAAAATCTGCACTCTGTTTTAAGACTGGCAACCACAAATTTCCATCCTAACAAAAAAACTTGTACCTGAATCTCAGTGTCAAAAATCTCATTAAAACAAAACAGGTGAGCAACTGTGTTTTTTTTTTATCTTTAAACATTCTACAAACTATTTATCATTTCATGTAAAATCTAGTCTAGTGGCCCTCGACTAGATAT
Organism: Palaemon carinicauda; assembly: GCF_036898095.1. Classification (NCBI taxonomy): domain Eukaryota; kingdom Metazoa; phylum Arthropoda; class Malacostraca; order Decapoda; family Palaemonidae; genus Palaemon; species Palaemon carinicauda. Next base: position 43,639,064 of record NC_090764.1, read on the forward strand.
ATGTTTGATGATGTGGCCCGAGTAGCTCAAAAGGTTGTGCACCCCTGCTCTAGAGCATACAGGTGGTAAGGAAACTATAGTCCATCGAATTCCAGGGAAGGCTGTTGTGTGTCCACGAGAAGGACTCGAGAAAACTCAGTCATTCTGGACTTATCGCCACTCACAATTCCAAAGAAAACAACGAGTTCAGAATGTTAATCCTTCGGAACATAAGGACCCTGTTGCAAAAAGGGGTGGTCGTAAACTTACCAGACCTGAAAGTCGTCTATTAGCAACTTCCAGTCAATCACCCCCTTCCCTCCTATCTAGGATTCAAGTTAATCAAGTTAACGTATTTCCTAGGAAAGATACTTGTCAGACTAGACATAGTCCTAAATATCTTCATAAAATTGGTAGACACAGTCACGCAATAATTAAGCCTAGGAAAGGTTCAGGCAACAATGTTCCTGGACTAGAGGCTGGGGTGGGCAGCATTCAATGTGGCTGGTCTATAAACATCCAAGGAAATGATCCGGTCCCCGGAACATTGCGGATGCAAGATAAACTTCATGAAGTCTCGATCCTCTCCAGCTCAAGGGTTTCAATGGCGAAGAAGCCATTGAAGCCAGTGGTCATACCAACTCTCCTTTCCTTTGGGAATGGAAAAGAAGATTGCAAGGTCGGTCAAGAGACTCTGGTAATCAGTCAGATTCCCAAAAGGCGAACAGGGAGGAGATCTAATCTCTCTCCAGTTCGCAATAGAGACAGACCCAGTGCTAAGAGCACTGCTGCAAGATGGGTTAAGAGTTTGGAGAAAACAGGCGTCAGACGCTCGAAGAGATCTAAAAAGACCAATATTGGTCCTTCCTTAATCGCTTCCCTAACAAGGGTCAAAACCCGAAAGGCCCAAGACCTTGTTGGTCCTGTCTTGAGTGGGGAAACTCTCCACGCAGATCAAACTGTCTACGGATGATCTAGGACCCCGAAGCGATAATGAGACGCTGCAATCGACGATGTTGGAGAACGTCTCATACAGTCTAAGTGTAGTTAACCATCCCTCCCCTAAAGGGGTGGCACCTGTCAGCAGTTCATGTATAATTGATCCGCAAGGTGACAATGGATGCTCTGCTTGGGTTCAAGCTGATAGAGCTAGAATGGTCCACGGACGCAGACCTATTCTCTCCCAGATGGGAACAAGTCCCTGAACTGCAGTCCGAACTCTTCATTACGAGCATCGTCGAGGAACTACCTCGATATGTAGCCCCATACGAGGATCCTCTAATAAAAATAATAGACATCATGTCTCCGAAATGGAAGGGATAGACTTAGGATTTCCAGTTCATCCCCTCCAATCACCTGCTGAAGGTCCTCAGCATGCTGAGATTCTTCCAGGGAGGAGTAGCTCTGTTGGCTCCCAAGCAGCCCAAGAGCAATCTGTCCTCTTTGAGGAAGGAATGGAGGCTGAGGCTGTCCCTAGTTCTGAACCCAGGACTACTTCAGAAGGTTCGGAGATTAATTGCCTTCGATTTATCACCAAGAACCCAAACCCTTCATTGCATAATTTTCTTGCCCTAGTGGTTAGGAAAAGATTTGGGATCTCAAAAGGCAATATAGAATTCTTAGAAGAATACAAGTCTAAGTCAACTAGAAGACAATATGAGTCATCATGGAAAGACTGGGTTGCTTTCGTAAAAGCAAAATGACCGAAAGAGATTTCGATGAACTTCTGTCTGTCCTTCTTTATCCATCTTCATAACCAAGGTTTGGCGGCCAACATGATAACTACGTGCAAGTCAGCCTTGACTAGACCTCTTCTATATGCTTTTCAAGTGGACTTGGCGAATGAGATCTTTAATAAGATCCCGAAGGCATGTGCAAGGTTTAGGCCTGCAGCACCACCAAAGCCCATCTCTTGGTCTTTGGACAAGGTCCTACATTATGCCTCATCCATGAACAATGAAGATTGTTCGCTTAAGGATCTAACCCAAAAGGTTATGTTTTGGTTCGCTATAGCCTCAGTGGCTAGAGTTAGTGAAATAGTGGCCCTATCTAGAGATGAGGGCCACATTCAGTTCGCAGAAGCAGGAGAACTGAATCTCTTCCCTGATCCAACC